>NC_140485.1:70925611-71153111 GCF_964271855.1 Acomys minous | reverse complement strand
TGCCTGAGAGGAAGCCCTAGGGGATCAGAGGATAAAGAAGATAGGAAAGTTTGGGATCAGGAGGTTTTGCACAAGCTATGCCAAGCAAGTTTATTAAGAAGTACAGCATCTTATATACAATTTTCCTGAAAGGAAAAACAGGAGTGTCAGCAAAAATCTATCATACAGCGGGGTGAGGTCAGCAGGAAGCTAATCAAGGAATGCTGCACAGGGACACAAGACCATCTCAAGTGTTCCACAGCCTGGGGACACGGTGGCCTAGGGAGCGATAACCATAGCCCCTTAGGAGGAAGAGTCAGGTTCTCAGGATGCAGACCCTGGCCCCAGGCCACTCCTGGCCTGGCCCAAGCAAGTACCTAAGTTTCCTCACCACACATCAGGGCCTCGTGGAAAGTCCCAGAGCAGCCTAGCCCTCAGCAACGGGGAACGTGCATGTGAGTCAGAGGTGGGACTGGCAAGCTGTCTTCTGTGCTTCAGGCCTGCACCTCCACCCTCCTCGACTGATGTATGGCCAACTTCCTTAGAGCTTACCAGAGAGAGCCAGTTGGAACCAGCTGAAAGTACCTAGAAGCAATCCCATCTTGGGCGAGCTGCCTTCGGCACTGGGAGTTGTGAGAAATGGCAGCCTTGAGCAGTATATGCGCTGCTGATCCTGTTCAGCTCCTTAGATCCTGAGACCAGTTCCTCTTTGAACTGCTCTCTGGGAAAGCAGGTCCCTGTACCAGCTAATTACCCCCAACAAGAAACTCACAACTTAATGCAGACTGGGGTCTCTTTTTCCCCCTTCAGTTTAAACAAAGACGTCTCTTGAACCACCCTTAGCAGACCTACGAGGCCCGACTCAGCTGTGGCACCTGTTTCTTTCCACTCTCTCAGATGAGGGCAGGGACCACGCCTGCCTTTCGGCCCCATGGGTGCCTGGCAATCAGCGGCTCCACACAGATGCTGTGCCCAGTGAATGTCAGCCTGGTACCCCTGGGGGTTAATGTGCAGATGATCCTCCAGGGATCCTGTTAGATGCAGATTCTGACTCTGTAGGTTTGGAGTGGGACCTGAAAGGCTGCCTTTCTGACAACTCTTAGGTGAGGCCAACACTATTGATTTGCAGCCCGCATACTGAGTAGCAAGGCTCCACTCTTTTTCTGCTTTCATCTCTTTTCTGGGTCTTGAAGGAGCCTCTTGAGAGCTGATCAGTGCTATTCACTTCTCCCTTAGAAAAGAGCCCGCCAGCCAGACAATGCAGTGCAGAGAGCTTTAGGGCTTGTAATTCTCAGGTTAAAAACTGTTCTTCAGCAACCTAAAAACCTTAGGTCTGATGGAAAAGAGGAAGCGATGTGGGCAGAGAAGCGCAAAGCCTAGCGGGACTCAGGCATTGCGGGTCTGGTCCCAGCTGTGGATTTTCCGTGTAACATAGGAATAAATTTCCGACCGCGCTGGCGGATGGATGATGATCAACATTCTCCAACGTTCTCTCTCTCTCTCTCTCTCTCTCTCTCTCTCTCTCTCTCTCTCTCTCCCTCCCTCCCTCCCTCCCTTCCTCCCTCCCTCCTAAAATATCCCCATGCTAAGAATTCTTACACTGTGTCTGGACTTAGAAAAAAAAGGGAGGGGGGCTATGATTGATTGGTGATGCCTGCCATGGTCCTGGGAAAGAGGGCCCGTGATTAACTGGTGATGCCTGCCAAGGGCTTAAGCCTAGAGGGCCTCTGGGACTTCCTGCCAGATGTCTGCCTCCCCCAGAGAGGCTTCCAATGGTGACATCCATAGCTCATTGGAGTCACACACTAGCCTAGAGAGAGCAGCTTGGGCTCACCCTCTAAGATAACAGAAGGGATGATGTTTTATTAAGGTGGTGTCTTCTCAGATTTATAGTCATGGAGCCCTCTTTGAGAAGAGGCAGCAGAATCCATGTTGGTGACAAAGGACAGGGTGTCCTTTCACTCCCACCCTTGGCTAATTTTCAGCTGCAAGGACACAGGTTCAGGTAAGTAGAAGCTGAAGGGCCACCCAGCTCCCAAGGGAGGAGGTGCCACCTCCTTCCCATGGTTCCCAAGTTGCCACATGGGTAAGTCAAATGAGGCACCAGACAGTCTGCTAGGGGACAGGAGGGTCCTCACCTCCCCCTGAGACTCCCCATGGCTGTATCTTGTGCTTCCCAGGCAGGGCCGGCCAGACACCTGCCCTGGGTATATCTAAGCTCTGTCAGAGAGCTTCTTCAGACACCAGATGCACATATATGTGCTTTTGTTCTGAGGGTGCTGGGGGGAGGGGGGAGGGGCAGAGCACTGAGCATGGCAGCTGAGTGGGGAGAGAGGGGACCTCAGAGCATGGGTGTTGGGGAGCACCGAGCATGGCCGGGAAGGTCCTTGTTCCTGGGCCCCTTCTGGTGTGGCAGGAGGTACTTAGAGCACAGACTTGCCGTGGTGTCTGCCATACACTTCAATAGCAGAGGTGTCCACACTCACACGCCATGCAGGGAGCCTCCAGGGAAATGCCAGTTTGTTGAAATACTACATTACAGACCTCTGCGGGAGTGCGGGAGACCAAAGGATCCCACCTCAGGCCCAACAAGATACAGCCGCTTGTTCATCCACTCGTGAGGCGGGGCCTTGGTTTCTTTTTTTCAAGACAGGGTTTCTCCATGCAGCCCTGACTGTCCTGGGAACTCGCTCTGTAGACCAGGCTAGCCTCAAACTCACAAAGATTTGCCTGCCTCTGCTTCTCAACTGCTGGGATTAAAGGTGTGTGCTACCACTGAACAGTTATGAGGTATTCTTTTTTTTGAAACGTGTTTTATATGGCAAGTACTAATTTTGTTGCTCTGGAACTCACACGGGCAACAAAAGTCGGCAAACACTAGATATGGCAAATAGGGGCAGGAGAACTCTTGTATGCAGGTGGTGAATGGGGGGGTTGGTTCTTCCATAGAGTGGCAGGCTCACCGTGATAAGCCCCCGAAGAACGGAAGAAGGAAGCAGGGTGTGGCCTCACATACTCGAAACCCCAGCACTCAAGAGGGTGAGGCTGGCGGATTGTCACATGTTCAAGGCCAAAGCGGACTACACAGTGAATTCAAGGGTAGCCTGAACTACATAGCAAAATTCTGTCTCCAAAACCAAAAGCCAAACCCAAAGAAACCCAAAGGGAATAAAGGAACAAACTTGTGAATATCTATCCAAGGAAGAAACATAAAAACCCCATAGCAGCTTCATGTGTGCTATGCTCGATGAACAAGTTAGAGCTGGGGAGATGGCTCGTTTGGTAAAGTGCTCGACTGGCAAGCGCAAGGACCAGAGTTCAATCCCCAGGACCCACATAAGAAGCCAGGCGTGGTGGCTTACACTTGTAACCCCAACTCTGGGAGGAGTGACGGGGGGGGCCCTGGAGGTTACTGGCCATCTCCAGGTCAGTGAGAGACCCTGTTTTAAAGAAAACAAAAAGAAAAACAGGGTGGATGGCACCTGAGTGAAAGCTAAGGCTGCATGCATGCACGCATGCACGCATGAACACACACATGCGTGTACTTCTGTGTGTACTTGTACACATAGAACTTGGCAAGAGTGGCTAGGACGTAGTTATCAGGGGTAAATAGTATTCGGTCAGATCAAGATGCAGGAAAGGGGGCTGGAGAGATGTCTCAGCTGTTAAGTGCACTTCCTGTTCTTGCAGAAGACCTAAGTCTGGTTCCTAGCACCCACATTAGGCAGCTCACACTGCCTAGAACTCCAGGGGATCTGACACCCTTGTCTGGTCTTTGCAGGTGCACCTGCACACATGTGCACATGTGACAATGACAGTGTGTTGGTGATAGAAGCAACCTAGCATTCTTTGGCTCTCATGCCTACCTCACAGGTGGGTGGCTGACGTTCTACAAGGTTCGCATTGCCTGAACTCATCAGAGCTGAGATGGAGACACCAGCCTCCTGGGCCTGAGCTCCTATCTCAGTCCCATTCCATATAAACCAGGAGTGCAAGTTTCAGGGTTCCTAATCCTTGTGGACAGCCTTGAAAAAAAATCTATTGAGAGCTGTTTTCCCCCAGAGAACAATTCTGATTTCCCCCAGGGGAAAACACATAGGCACACAATAACACCACTCATATAAAACTCCACGAGGTTCAAGATTATGAACTTGGGGGAAGAAAGCATTTTATAAACATTGGGGCTTCCAGGTGTCCGGACTTATATGGATTAATTCACAAACGAAGTGGACCAGGAGTAGGGAAGCCGGGATCATGACAGTGAAAAAATAAAAGCCGTTGACTTAGGGTGGCATTGGTTGAGATCCCCTCAAACACACATGCAAGTGTAACCATAGGTACATTTTAAGCTACAGCCCCTTTTTCTCATTTCTTTAAGGTTGTCTGAGGTTTCTTGGCCATGGGCTAGAGCCTTCTGCCCAGTGGAGAGAAAACAGGCCCAAAGCCCAGTTTCTCCAGAAGAGGGGACACAGTAGCAGACTCCCTTGGACGGGGAGGACACTGACAGTGGGGGACACTTCGCAGCCAGCCAGCACCAGCCTCGGGCCTCAGAACTCTGAGGGAATCTAGACCTGGGCTCAGGCGGTGGCGAAGACTGGAGAGAGGACAGGGAACAAGGCCTTGGCTGCACCTGCAGCTGACAGAGCAGATCCGAGCGCAAGCTGACTGAATTAACAGGTACATGTGCCTCCCAGGGACACTTTTTGCCTCCAAGATGCCCAAAGGCATCATAACCAGGTCCCCAGTGGTATTGTATATATAGAAAAGGTTCCTATAGCTGTCCTTAAACTGCCCAGCACAGAGGAATCGTGGGGGCTGAGGCTGAAGAAGTGCCTGTACCCAGTGCAAGATCTGCCAGCTCCCCTCCTTTCTCCCTTCCCATAGGGACTGCTGGAACAATCTGCTGAGGTGAGGAAAAGGAGAGAAAGATGTGGAAGACCTGAACCAAGGTTTCCCACCTTGCCAGCTGAGTGGACTTCAGAATGCACCCTTTGCCCCAACTTCTCTGACCTTCATCTTTCCCCTGTCACCTCCCCCCACCCCCGCATCTTATTTTGTTTTTTGTTTGTTCGTTTTCTAGACGGGGCCTCATGCATCCCAGGTTGTCCTTGAATCCTTGATCCTCCTGCCTCTGCCTCAAAAGTGCTGGGACCGCAGGTGCACACCACTAACCTGACCTGTGTCTTCTCACTGTATCACCTACCCCCATCAGTGTGACGATGGCAAAGTAGGGCTACCCAATAACAGCCATTGGTTAGAACTTGCTCACCAGGGGCCCATCACCCAGGGCAGGGCTAGTCACACACTAAGCATTCAATGAAAACTTCGAATGTGGATTCCATCGTGCCAAAGGCCTCCCAGAAAAGTAACAATAATACTGATCCTTGCGCGCACGCACTACCCAGAGCCGTTATGTTCCCCGGCTTATTCGTGTAGACAGTGAGACACAAAGAGGTTAAAGACGCAGCCTATAGGATAAGACAATAACAATCGTACTACGCAAAGGAGATGTTTAACTCGGGTCTGGCTGTATTTGAAATCCACACGGTTTCTGCTTCCTAAAGTAGTCATTTTGTAGATAACAAAAGTTTCCACTGTCCCGTGCTGGCTTATCCGAGTCGTCATTGTGTTAGGGCTGATAGTGACCATGACTACAAGAGGAAGATGCCTGTTGGCGGAGCAGGAGCCCCGAGAGGCTATGAGCTCCCTTCCATGTCATTAGAGGCACCCAAGAAACACGATGCCCCCATTCATGGCGGAAAGCAGGGGCTGGGCTGTGGTTCCTGCCTGGCTGGAGAGTGGGCAGTGCACTGAAGCCCTAGCATAGCTGGACACAAGCATCACCGCAGAAGCCTGTGGGGCAGCGAATCCCCAGGCTTCATGAAGAGATTTGATTGGGTGTCTAGGTTGAGCTGGGAATCCAGGAAAGTGTAGGACCAAGGACCAAGGACCAGTATAAGGCGGGGCATCCCGCTCTAAAACTACTGGACTGCAGAGCACAGGGCTGACTCTTGACACGTGCAGTCTGCTTTGCCACAGAGAAGACCGTGTCTGCGTCCAGCATGGTCAGCGATCCACGGGGCTCCTTCTCCCAAGGCTACTTCCTCCTCAGCCTCCTCCAGGAAGCCTCCCCTACTTCCCAGAGCCAAGGAGCCTCTGATTGAGTTTCTGCTCCAGAAAAAGTCTCACCTGTGGACTGCTATGTCTATACTATCCGCCTCCTGCATTGGAAGGCTGAGACGAGGCTACTCTCACAAGTCTGCCTGAGAACCCAGCCCAGAGGGTGTGGTCCTGTGTAGATGCTCCTGAACTACTCACAAACAGGGTTCTGCTCTGTTCTGTGCTGGACAGACAGGAGGTGGCAAGGAACGCAGCCACTGCGGGGAGGAAGTAATCCAGGTCACCAGGTTGGGAAGAGACAACCTACAAATGCTTTCTGCCTGCTGCCTGCAAAGGCTGGGGTGCTATTTATAGCTCACAGGCTTTCTGCTTCTTGCATTGAAATGCAGGGACAGGCATGGAATAAAATCCTGGCGAGGTCTGTCAGTTTTAAATTTTATTTACTGATTGATTTTTACAAGAGAAAGACCGGAGGAGCGGCGATAGATATGCACCACGGCCCTTTGAGCTCAGCTGCATGGGCTGCGCTGTCCCTGCGCGGCCTGGCCAGGCCCGTGACCAACAACAGAACAGATCCTAGAAATCCGAGCAGAACCAGCCTGTGAAGGTCCCTTTGAGGTGATTTTTGAATGATGGTGGCTTCAGCTTACAAAACAGTTGTTAGAGTCTAACCCTGATTTGCTTCAAAAAAAAAAGTCTCCCTGCTCAAGTGCGTGTGCTCTCTGTCTGTGTGTCCTCTGTCTGTGTGTCTCTCTATCTCTCTGTCTCTCTCTTTCTCTCTCCCTCCCTCTTCTGAAAATAGCCCCAGTGCATTCTACTTTTGAACTAAAAGATTAGGATTTTCTTCCTTTTGTAGTTTGTATGTCTGTGTTACAGCGTGCGTGCGTGCGTGCGTGCGTGCGTGCGTGCGTGAACATAAGAATGAATATGCACATTACGAGGCCTGAGGTCAATCTAGGCATCATTCCTCAGGGCTGTCCACCTTGTGTTTTGAGACAGGGTCTCTCAGTGGCCTGGAACTCATACAGCAGGCTGGCCAGGCTGGCCGTGGAGGCCCGGGGATGTGCATGTCTCTGCCTCCTTGGTACTAGGATAATACCCATGTGACACCACACCTGGCTTCACCCTGCGTCACCTGAGCATGTGAGACCCCAGGAAGCCAATGCAGCAATTTATCTGCTGTGCGTGCAGCTCCAGACACTGGGGACAACAGAGGCTGCTGAGCTCTTTCCTGGGGCCACAGAAGGAAACACACATGAAAGCTCAGCACAGCATCTGGCGCGGTGTAGTGTGTGTGCAGGAAATGCCAGCTGGAATGGTACGTGTGTTTGTAACTAGTGTCAAGGTTAAAATGTGGAGCCAGGAGATAGCTAGTAAAATGTGTGAAAGGCAACCATGAGGTTCTGAGTTTGGATCCTCCAATACCAAAGTAAAAGCCAGATGTGGTCATGGGCACACGTAACCTCAGTGCCGGGGAGGTGGGCCCAGGATGTCTAGTCAATCAGTGAGTGCTAGGTTCAGGGAGAGGCCTTGCCTCAAAATAAGCTTGGAGAACAATTGAAGAAGACATCTGACACCAACTCTGGCTTCTCTGTTCACAAACAGGATGCAACAGCCCTACACACACACACACACACACACACACACACACACACACACACACACAGAGTTAAAATGATAACTGGCAACTCTACTTTTCCTGGGGATGAAAAATAGCCTCTGAGCTGGGACAAGATCACAACCAGGGTGCTCAGAGCGCCAAGGTCCAACCCCAGCTGTGGCAAGTGTGTGTGAACGACCGGCTCTTCCTCTCGTCCTTTCTCCATCCACATCCTTTGAGTTCCAGAAGGATGGTGAAAGTGGAGGTTCCGTCTGAAGATAATGATGTAATCCTGGTCTCCAAGAAGTGTGTTACTAGGCAAAGCTCTGTGGCCCTTCTCCAACCCACCCATCGCACCCCTCTTTCCCTGTATCCACTTTCTACTGCACCTGCTTTGCTCCCAGGAGACATAAACAAGAAATCTGCTTTGTTCCCAGGAAGCCCACCCTGTGGCCTGAGCACCTTGCAGCTAGTTAAGCAGCATCTCGTGAACCACAGTGGTTCTCAGCATCCTATGCTCGCTGAAGCACCATCCTCCATCCCCCACCTGCCCTGGGTGAAGGAAAACCAGTGCCAGTGACTATTTGCTGACTGCCATCAAGGCGAGGTGGCCTGGCAGGAGAACCTGCATGTGGTCCCTGGAGCCCCACATGGCAGGAGAGAACTCCTGCAAGCTGTTCTCTGACTTCCACATGCATATTGTGCCATGCCATGCTCCTACACACTTGCTCCTACAACAAATAAATGTGTTTTTTTTTTTAGTTTGTTTTTTTTTTTTTAACGATGAAGGGTACATGAGACCGTGGTAAGACTAACAGACTCAAGGACCAGGAAGATATGGATCTGAAATTACTACTGAGCAATCCTGAGCCTAATTCAAGCCTTTCCTTTCTGTGCCTCAGTTTCTCCATCTGTGCAAATAGCTGTGACATTGTATTCCCCCTCCCAGTCTGATGCCTCAATAGGGCAATGACGGTAAAGTGCTTTGAGTATCTGAGAGACACGAACACACACTTCGGTTTGGACAAGGATGCCTTCATCACTGAGAACGGCTCAGGGTCCCAGGATGCCAGCACCTTCCCTCTGAGTCCTGATGGTGGCTCCTCTCTGGCTCTGGTCTGAGAGGATGCTGTGAACACGTATATCCCGGTGATACTAGACCTGGGGCTCTTTCTCCGACTCACCGTCCTGGAGAAGGAGTCTCAGGGTGTGGAAAGACACGCCTTTTTATGATGGGCTGCCCATCTACGCCTGGGCCCATGCTATGGACCGCAGGGTTGGAAGGGCCAAGCCAGCCTGTCTCACTCCTAGTTCCAAAGATGATGCAAAGGCCCCTAATACGTAGGGCCCTGGCAGGAATACAAACGAGGCTCTCATACTTATTCTAAATATTTAAAAGTTATAAATCAGGGCTATTAAATAAAATATGACCCCTCCTTCTATTCTGAGAAATATGTCTTCATAATGACCTTGAAGGCTGGGGCAGGTTCAGATTTAGAATCCGCAGAGTCCCGAGGCTGATCATCACCAAGTGAGGAGGGTGCTGGATTTCAGCCAGAGCCCACCCCTGCTCTCTACCCCAGCCCTCACTGCACATCTGGGTGCTGTCCTCACCTGCACAGAAAGCACCTTCAAGGCCATTGCCAGGGTCACCCTCACGTGGATGAGCGCAGGCAGGTAAGGATTCTGAACAGAGCCACTGGCACATGGACATGCAAGTAGGGAATTTTGGGGTCCCCAGACCTAGAAAATGACCTAGCATGAAAAGGTGAGGCGGGCACATCCCCGTCCAGGTTCCTCGGACCTAAGTATGAGATAAGGTTTCCCTGGAGGGGGGCCAGACAGAAGCAACCCAGGGAGCTTGGCAAGCCCCATATCAGGTGAAAAACTGGGACCAAGGCAGCGACAAAACCAGCAGCCACCTGCAGGTCAACAGAAATAGTGGCTGATCCCTTCTGAGTCTGTGACTCAATTTTTAACAAACTCTTTTACAAATCTAGAGAGCTGACAACTCCTGGCGGGGTGAGATAGGCTTGACGCTCTTTCCTCACAAAGCCCAGATTTGAGAGCTCAAATTCTAAGGCAAGCCTGTACATCTGTAGGTCTGGCCTGATTTTGAGCCGTCTCTGGGGCTGGAGACATACAGCTGAGGTCAACCTCTCCATCCTCAACCTTTAACTAAAGATTAGTTTCCTTTTTTTTTTTATTATTATTTTAATTTTTTTAAAAAAAGACGTAGACAGTCACCTCTGGAGAGAAATTATGGGTTTCAAGAGCTCTCGACAAAGAACTCCGTTCTAGAAATGTAAAGCCGGCATTTTAAATTTGGTTCTTATTCACTGCTGGAAAGTATTAGAACGAAGATTACAAATTTAATAGTGTAACGCGGCAGGAACTGGCCCGGCCTCAGCTCTGGGAGAGTAATTTGTTTCTGCCTTCCAGCCGCCACTTCCCTGCCTCCCAGTATCCCCAGAACAGCCTGGTGACACACTGCTGACTTCTCTCTGGCGCTCTGGACACTGGCCTATCACAGGCCTGGCCGAGGGCCCACGCTGAGACGGAGAGAGATATGTGGAAGGGCCACTAAGCGCAGAGGCGGCGGCCCCTCACCTCTGTCTCCATTCCTCCCCCGTGAGGCCAACGAGTTCTTTGAAGATTTGCAAAGCCTAAGTCTGAGTGTCGGATCCTCTACCTGCTTAACTCAACAAGGGCTGCAACTGCCCTTCAGTCCAGGTGCAGGATTTAGCAATGAAGTGCGATCCATCGTGCTACCCCGTAGCCCTTTCTCTGGGCTTTTACAAGACCAACTCCTTGTCCATCTCAGGGCCCTTGACAGCTGCTGACAAGAGCTAATACCTCCTGAGCACTATGTCTCAGGACTGTGTGAGCCCATCCCCCCTCTCCTAACCCTTAACCTATGAGAGAGCAGCAAAGCCAAGAAGTTAAGCTCAGACCCAAACCACGCATAGACAAGGATCCTGACCCTTGTGTCCACCTGTGTGATCTTGGGTGGCCTCTTCATCACCCTGTGTCTTTGACCCCTCCTCTATAACAGAGAGAGAGAGAGAGAGAGAGAGAGAGAGAGAGAGAGAGAGAGAGAGAGAGAGAGAGAGAAGTCACTCCTCCTTAGGAAAGCCATGGGGCCTGACTGAGTTAGCGAGGTGACGGACCCCAGGTGACCAGGGATAATGAGCATGGCCTCCCTTCTACTGCAAGAGACAGAATCTCCTGCATTGCGAATGACGTAGTTAAGGTCACTGGTTGCCCGTGGGAGCCTGGCCTCACACTCCTGACTCTGAAGCCCTTAGTTTTTGTCCTGCCCCATCTACTGGAAAACATTTGGAAGACACAAGCTGGGCAGCAAAATCTACCCATAATTCTATCACAGATAGACCTCATGTGTGTGTGTGTGTGTGTGTGTGTGTGTGTGTGTGGGCACGCGCGCGTGTGACAGAGACATGGTGAGATGGGCAGAACAAGCACCCAGACGGTTAAGACTCCAGGGCTCCACCCACATCCCCACAGCTGTCTACTGGAGTTTGACACAGTGGTCTCCTGTCTGCTCTCACCCTTGGCTACCTGCACAAGGCCACTGTCCTCATTCCCCCAGGTCTCAGCTTAGCTGTCCCCTCTGTCCTTCCTGGAGTCAGCTCCCTTGCCACGGCCTTGCTTGGCATGCTGCCTCATAAGGCGGTAACTATAGGGGTGGTGGAACCACTTGCTGTTTCTTTGGGTTGTCCAATATCAGCCTTCCCTCCCGCCCCCCAGACTAAGAACTCCATGAAGACAATGAAAGAAGCTTGTCATGGGTCCCCAGAATAGGGCGGGGCAACGGAACCCACTGGAGAAAGAAAGGGAGGTACAAAATGATGGGAAAGGAGGGAGAGGCTTGGAAGCCAGAACTGCCTGTCCTGAACTAGTGCCCCCGGGTGGGACACAGGATCACACAAGTCCCTGGAGAAAGGGAAAAGCAAAGGACCATGGGAACTCACAGTGCAAGTGTGTTTCCCAGAGGAGGGAGAGACACCCTAGCAGAGAACCGCCCAGCAGAGGCACGGAAGTAGAAAGCTAGACCATCGGTTGGGGCTGAGGATGCAGCTCACAGGCACAGCACTGACTTAACATGTGTCCATCCAGAGTGTGGGCAACAACAAAACAATATCAAGTACCCAGAAGCCATTTTGAGCCAGGAAGTATCAAACGCTTGCTAAAGGCAGAAATATGAGGTTAAGTGATCTGGCCCTGTCCTGAACTTGCTGTCCTGTTTGTCCTTCGGCCTTTTCTCTAGCACAATCTTCTAGCGCTCCAGCAAGCCACACTCCCAGCACCAGTGAGCTGTTGCCAATCCCTGTCCCCCACTCACGCCCCTGACCTGACCCAGGCTCTTCCTAGTGCCTGCCTTTCTGTGCCTGAGGGCTACCCTGCCCCATTCTCCTGAAAACGATGACTATGGTTGACTCTGGGTGCCCGCCCTAGCTCTCTGCCGTTACTAAGGAAGCTGACACGTAAACAGCCCAGATCCTTTGTTCTGCGTATATGATTCAAGTGTGTCATCTACCCTAGGTATTCTCAAGCTGTAGGCCTTAGACTAAGTTCACCTGTCAATAAAGTTTTGTTGTTGTTGTTGTTGTTGTTGTTGTTGTTTTGGTTTATGGAGACAGGGTTTCTATATGTAGCCTTGGCCGTCCTGGACTCGCTTTGTAGACCAGGCTGGCCTCGAACTCACAGCGATCCGCCTGCCTCTGCCTCCCAAGTGCTGGGATTAAAGGTGTGCTCCACCATGCCCAGTTTCAATAAAGCTTTATTAAGACCTAGTCTCTGTTCCTTTACATATAGTCTGTGTGGTTGAAAAGTTGAGACAGAGATCCAGGACCTACAAATACCAAAATATCTGCTGCCTGGCCTTTCCTAGAATAGCCGCGGGCCAGCCAGTCGTCTCCTTCACTCAGAGGTCACCGGCCTAAAGATGTGCGGTATCCTGGCTACCTCTCTGCCTCACTTTCTCACTTCTACCCTGAGCATCAGACCACTTTTGTAAAGTATGATAACAATACACAATCGTTATTTGGCTTTCAACTAAAAAACAAACAAACAAACAAACAAACAAACAAAAAGACTCAAATCCCTCATCTCAGAGTCTACATCTGGGGAAACCCAACATGGACAGCAGGGCGAGTGTCACTGTCCCCCTTCTGCAGAGGACCCCTAAATGGAGACTATTCCCCCATGCATACGTTGCTTCTTCCACAACGTCAGGGCGCATCATGGTTTCTCGGCTTCTCCACCGTTGACCAGCCAGAGGAGCCCTGCTGGGTGAGTTGTGGGTTCACACAGCATCTTGAACTCACGAGTTACCTACTGCTTTAGAGCCACATGCTTGTTCAGCCGGTGAGGAAGCCAAGGTTCAAGGGGAGGATAACATGCTCCACGGTCATCCAAGCAGAAAACTGGCAGAGCTGAGACCTCAAGTCTAGATCACCCTGTGGCAAATCAGCTCCTGCCCACCTCTCCGACTCTGGCCGTGGGATCCCACGAGACTGACAGCCTCTTGAGCGTGGAGGCCTCTGTGGCCTGGAAGATGCAAAGACATAACAAGGCAGATGCCCTTCAAGGCGGCACTGGGAAAGTAGCCCTGAGAAGACTCAGATACAACGTACACACTCCAGAAGAATTAGAAAGGCAGCACAGAAGGCAGGAGAGAGACCACTGAGCTGGGTTCAGGCCTAAGGTCTTGCCCCCAGTTCTTAGGAGGTGAATGACCCTGGCCAAGCCAGGGGTCAAGCCGGAGATGCATTTCGTACACAGACCTCTTGAGATAATCAGGCCCACCTCACGGAAGCATGGACGGGTGACATGTCATTGCCTAGGCATGGGTCAGTAGAGAGCTGGGATCAAATGTTCTCCCTCTTCTAGTCAGAGGTTCCCTGGCAGCAGTTTCCGGGCCCTATCGCCACCCTCGACAGTCCCTTTTCCCAAGCAGGACCCTCATCCTACAAGTGGCTGTTCTATCGTGGAGACCCACCTTTGGCTGATGGGAGCTACCTGACCCTGGAAGCTATGCGCCCTCCCCTGCTGGAAGGCTATTGACATGGGAAACTAGAAAGCTGATTTACGGTGCTGTGACACTTGGCACAAGCAGCTGAATATGCCTCCTGTGTGCCTCACCCACTCCATCCCCATCTCTGTTTCTCCTACTGCCTGCCTGCCATCAAACAAACCTAAAGCTCAGGCTAAGCAGTTTTTCTGCAGCCTCCATATTGCCTTCCACCTGAAGCAGCCTCGGGGACCCCAAGCATCTTCTCCGTGCTAAATCCTCCATTGCAAGAGACCCCCAGTTTGAGGGTTCCTTCCCTCCAGTACTGATAACCACTGGAATTTATAGCTTCCTGGGACCAGGGGGCTGCAGAGTGGCCTAGCCTAGGCTGGATGAACCCCCAAAGACTCCTGGTGTTGGGCCCAGGCACATGAAAGATGTTTCTCTAGACACATTCTGAAGAACTAATTAATTTTCATGGCAGGTCCCAATTAGTGACATATCCTCCCACCCGGGCCCAGGGTGACTGCAAGTGGCATTTTCCAGGGACACTGAGTGCTGGAGATGTATGGTACAGACTTGAAGCCTCAAGCGCCCGCAAGGCTCTATCCATCATCGCCCATGGCACATCTGGGGTCAGAAATGTCTCTGAGTCACGAGTCTGGAAACACTGGTGCTGTTTCTGGCTTTCTTAACCACCTGCTTTGAGACTCCGGACAAAGCAGGAGTCTCTGGTCCTCATCCAAGACAGTCAGGGTCAATCTCAGGGCTTTTAAAAAAAAAACCACGCTGCAGTATTAAGCGCTAGCACGCCTCACTTTTAGTGCACACCCGGGCTCTCTGTGAAGCACTTGGCAAACACTAACTCATTTAATCCTTCTGACATCTTTGTTGTGGGAAGGGCTTGGATAAACCCATTTTTACAGATGGCTCAGAGCGGCTATGTAACTCACCCATGGTCACTCGGTCAACACGTGGTAGGGTTCAAACCCACGCCTTCCAAGTGTGAAGTCTGACTCTTCCCAGGACCATCTGACTCCTGTGCGGCCCTCATAGTGCCAGGCTCAGAAACAGACACCACCACAGGAATGTAAGGAAACACTAGAACATAAATACTGCCATGGTGGGCCAGGGACGGTGGCGCCCGCCTTTAATCCCAGCACTTGGGGGACAGAGGCAGGTGGGTCTCTGAGTTCAAGGCCAGCCTGGTCTACCTAGTGAGTTATAAAACAGCCAGGGCAATACAATGGAAAACCCTATCTAAGAAAAAGAATTAAATAAATAAAAGATAAAGACCGCCATGGTGGCTATGGGAGTGGGCCTGTGCAGCGGCAGCAGCAGGGGGTGGGTGGACAGCTTCTCTGATGTCCCTTGGTGCTTTGCTATTCAAATCTTCCCAACACAGATGTTTTCAACACAACAGCAACAGACCGAGCTGTGAAGTCTGCTACCAATGCTCACGTCTGTTAGTGAGTAGGAAGATTCAATGATGGGGCGCCCAGGACGCTTCTCAGGGGATCTGCCGTATATTTAATTCTAGAATCTGCATATACTCATGTCCAAAATCCTTATCTTTCTTTTAAAAAAAATTATTTTTGAGACTGGATATCCTTGGCTATCCTGGAACTTGCTCTGTAGACCAGGCTGGCCTCAAACTCAGAGATTGGCCTGGCTCTTGCCTCCTGAGTGCTTATTTTTAAAATTACTCACTGACCTGCCCACCAAAGGTCAGCTAAAGAGGAACAGTGAATGCAGGGACTTGGGGAGGGGACTAGGTGGGTGGGAAGGTGGGAAAGCCATTTCTCTCGAGGAGGCACACTTGTATCTAAGCTAAGCCCAACGGTCTTTTGTTTGGAAAAACAGAAATACTGAGTCTTGAGGGCACAGCATAAAGATCATGGGTGTTGGTGGGACACCCTTGTAATCCCTTGTACATCCCCAGAACAAGGGGGGCTCACAGGCCGGCCAGCCTGGGCTAACTGTAAAGCTCCAAGACAATGAGAGACTCTGACTTAAAAAAAAAAAAAAAGAATGGCTCCTGAAGAACCACACCTGAGGTTCTCCTCTGGTTTCCAGAACACATGTGCACACATGTGCACATATACATGCTCCCACATGAACACACACACACACACACACACACACACACACACACACACACGTGACCAGAGGAGTCACCAAGAGTCACTGCTGGGCAGACTCCTCCCCTCTGACCCCTATGGCAGCCTCTCAGGCTCCATGGGCACACAGTGAGCCATCACCTAGGCCAGGCCAGGGCACCCACACCCACAGCCTGTAGCGTGCCCTCACCCTCCATACTGGCATATGTCATCTCATTCTAGGAAGCAGACAGCAACAGGGAAGGCAGCAGCTCCCGGTTCTCCACGTGCGGTACAAACAGCCTCAAATCCCCCCAGCATCTCTATTTTGTAACACGCCAAGGCTGAGGCCCGGACTCCCAGCTGGCGTGATGCAGGGATGCAGACCCAGGACAGGACACTGCTACCCCATGTCACACCCTCAAGAGAGCACTCCCATCCGCTTAGGTCACACCCCAGCAGCAAACTAGTTCTAGGCGCCTTATCTTCTTATTTTGAGTTTTATCTGGGCCAGATAAGAAGTGTGTGACTTCACAGGGTCCGCTTCCTGCTGATCCTTCCCTAGAAGCTGGCCAGCCTGTCTCAGAAGCATCTCATAACCTGACTCAGCCAGCCCCTTGGCAGCACCTCCCAGCAGGGCACCTTCTACATCCATGATCTCCTGACTTCTTCCCAGTCAAGGCTGTCCTCAGATGAACCGCGTGTGCCTACTTTTCATCAGTGCAGAAGAGGACAGTCCCCTGCTCCATCCACTAAAAGGCGCTAGACCTGGACCCCCTGAGATCGATCCCCAGGCTGCCTGTGTCTAGCCCTAGGCTTGTTGCATGGTCTAGGCACATTCATCAGCCACTCCCGTGGCTTCCCAGAGGATCCGGGGAGCTCACTGTAAGTCTCACGCAGCTGAGGTTCTTCTGGATCAGAGGCCATGAGGACGGCAACCCGCATGGAAGCCTAAGACACAGGGAGGTGCATTTAAAAAGCCTCTCATTTGAGCAGGGGGAAGGCTCCGTTGTCCTTGCCACAAAAGCCTGAGAACCCGTGTTTGAATCCCCAGAAGCTACGTTTAAAAAGCCACGTGTGCTAGACGTTGTTTGTAACAGGGCAGGGGGAAGTGGAGACAGGCAGGCCAATGGCCGGTCAACCCAGCATATTGGAGGAGCTCCTTGTCTCAAAAAAACCCCAAGGTTGACAAGCGTCTGAAGGATGACATCTGAGGTTGACCTCTGGCCTCTACACATCCGTGCGCATGATGTGCATTCACAAAGATAACTGGGGGGGGGGGGGGCGGTAATCAGAGCCAGAGCCAGAAGGACAGACAGACAGAGTGGGAGAGGAAGAGGGAGAAGGAGAGAGCTGGTGTGTCCCAGACTAAACAAGAAACCCTGTGTGTTCAGTTGGCCTGGAACAGACCTAGGTGACTCTGGGACTCATGTTCAGATCCGACAGCCATGGTAGCCACCGACTATAAACTGCCTTTCAGACACACAATCCCTGTGATACCAGTCACTGAGGCCATAACCCTACGTGTCCGTCCCTAGAGACGCACATTACCTAACCCGTTCCTCACAGGAGTCCTTGAGGTGTTGTCTATGCTCACGGAACCGTTTTTTACAGAGGGGGAAATTAAGCGTAGAGAGGCCGAAGTGACTTGCCCCGGGGGTCCTCCGAGGTCAATGAGCTAGAAGAAATAGGACTAAAGTACGTGGTGGCCGACCCCAAGCCTGGCTCTTTGGAAGAGGGCAAGCAGAGCGAGCTGTTAAGAGCCCTGTCTGGCTCCACAGTGCCTTCCAGCTTCAGCATCAAGGAAGCCATGCTGTGCGCTCAGTCACAGCCACCCGCTTCCAAAGATGGGGCTGAGGAGGAGTTCTGGGCCCTTCACCATGTCTCTACCCACATGGGGGCACTCTCTTTCCCCTCTCTGGACCCCAGTTCCCCAGCCAGATACTACTGATCACTCCCTACCAGGCTAGATGGTCTGACTCCTCACCGCCCCCCCCATGCCGCCCTGACTATTCGATGTTATCTCTGTTCCCATCACTTAACACAATCTGAAAATATGTATTTTTAATTGATTATAGTTATTGTCTATATGCTCAGACCACGACATAGCTCCCTGAGAGCAGAAGCTATGACTGACTTGCTCCCCAGTCCATCTTCAGCACCTAGAACATGGTTTGGCACTGAATAACTTAATGAATAAACGCCAGAAAAGAAGAGCTAGACCCAACAGCCAAAAGTCTAGACCATGTAACCTTGGCAAGCCATCCTGCCCCTCTGGAGCCTCAGTCTCCCTCTTTGCCTAATGAAGAGAATGGACCATACCCGACATTCCAGTGGTCCCTTCCAGGACCACTTGTCTTAGAAAGCCAGACCCGGAACCCACCCGGTTTGGTCCATCCAAAACAGGGAGCTGGGGGGGGGGTCCCGGCAGTGGCTACCCTGTCCCCACCTCCACCTGTGTCCCTGCCCAGCCACACAGCCACCTCACTCCCCCACCACAGAAACTGTTAATGAAGTGCGCACTGCTCAATGCAGTTACAATTACGGGGGCTAAGAATAAGGCGCTGACATCAGCCTCGTCAGTTTCCAAGTGAATCAGAAGGGGGGGGGGGGAGGGAGGGAGGAGGAGGGGAGTGGTGCTCCAGAGCTGTCAAGTAGAAATAGCACAGCGTTAAATATAATCCAGTCCTGGCCTACATCGTTCTGCAGAGGCAGGTGATGGCTGGGCCCTCAGGGCCACGGCAGACAACTGGATCCTTCAAGGAGGTCATGCAGCCACAAGCTGCTGCTGGCCAGCTGATGGGGACCATCCAGGAATGGTGACTTGCAGCAGGCTGCTATTCCCTGGGGAAACTTATATAAGCCCAAAAGACCCCTGTACCCTTGCCTTGTCTTTGCTATTATGACAGCTCCTTTCCCTCATAGGAACTCATTTCCGGAGCTGGAAGGTAAGCCTCCGGGCAAGTAGAGTTGGGCTGGGATCACCACCCCACAAAGGGCCCCAGCTGACTAGGATTCTGCATCTGTAAAATGGCCATTATCTGCTGCAGCAGTTGGCTCCTCCGTTGCCATAGAACTCCATGAAATCGTCGAAGGCAGTGGACGCTACCGAGGAAGCCCATCAGTCATTTCATTTTTTCCCTCCTGGAGAGACGCTCTGACCAAGATCGTTATTCCTCCCCCAAGCCTGAATTCAGGAAGGCGAAAGGAGCCACAAGGCTTGGGAGATCGTGGCTGGTGCAGCCCCTGGGAATCAGTGGGGCGCTTTTCCGATAGTTTTTTTTTAAGTTATACGATGCTAGTTGTGTGGTAGAAGGGCTGGAGACAAAGAAGAGCAGCTGGCGGGGGGGGGGGGCTGCTGCCTTCCTGTTCCACCCTCCTTCACAATCCAACTGCCCCCAATTCAGCCTCCAGCTGGAGCACCGAAGAGTGGCAAGGAGCGAGACATAGCCTCGTCCCCAAAGGGAAGCGAGGTAGATGGGCCTTTCTTTTCCTCTTCCCCACCTAGCAGAGCCTGGGCTACCCTGATAAGTGCAAACCAAGAAAGTTGGGGCTGGAGGAAGAGAAGGGAAAGCGCTTAAGGAGGGAGTTAAGGAAAGAACTCCGGAGATTAGAGAAGTACGTGTGCGTGCGTGCGTGCGTGCGTGCGTGCCAGCCCCTGCCCCTGGCTTTCCTGAGATGGTTCCCTGGGGGATGATTTGATTCAATCTACATGCTCACCTCACCACTCAACTCAAATTATAGAGTCACTTGGCTTGAGACTCTACCAGGCTTCCGTTTTCCAAATCTAGAATTCTTCTCAGTCTCAAATTTACAGGAGATTATGAAGCTGGGTGTAGTGGTGCAGACCTGGAATCTGAGGCAGGAGGATTATAGGTTTGAGGAAAGCTTAGGCTACACAGTGGATGCCTAGCCAGCTGGGGCTACTTCGTGAGACCCTTTCTCAAAAGCAAACAAGGGAATTATAGCTCTAGGTGGTAAACTAGGGGTCTGGGTAACAGATGGATGGGAAGAAAAGGGATGCAGGAAGTGGCCTCCCTGGGGTGAGGGAGGGAAAGGAGGCTCCAGAGCCTAGAGTCATGCTTTAAGGTCGTCCCATCATGAAGATATGATATATTAGGGCTTCCCTGCATCATGCACCCAGCCCCGCCCCCTTCTGGAGGCGAAGGTCTCTCACTCTGTTCCCACCATATCTAGGGGAAGGAGTGGGGCAGCAGGACATTTTGTTTCCCAGACGAAAGCTCAGGTCAAATTTCAAGGACACAAGTTTGCGCTTGGCCTGGGAAAGAAAACTCTGCCAAATCCTGCAAATTTAGGAAGGAGGGTGAGATTTCAATGTGGTCATTCCAGGTGCCTGGGGGTGCTGGCAGGAACTGAAACCCTGATTTCCCCCTGCCAAGATCTGTCTGGCAGGAAATGGGTAGCCTCCCATCCTTAAAGTAGCTCAGACAACCACCTCCATTTCCCTCCGTTCAAAACCGGGGGTGGAGATGAGGGCTGTGGTACTAGTTGTGGGTCCCACCCACCATGCTCCCCTCAAGAAGATTTGGTCTGAGCGGAAGAGGGAGGTGCCATGAAGGGCTTTCCAGCCCAGAGATGTGGCCTAAACTGCTAGGAGAGGGACTGGTAGCCGGCTGGTGTTGCCATGGTAACTTCCTCCCTGAGCTGGATCGAAGCATCCATCCTATGGGCAAATCAGAGCTGGCTGCTCCAGCTTCTCCGCCCTTCTCCTGGGCGGGCGGGGGAGAACTAGACGCCTCTGCCGCCGCCGCCGCCGCCGCCGCAGAACCACTTGGTCAGGCTCAGGAACACTAGCCTCAGGTCCAGACCCTCAGGTATCAACTCCTTTTGGCATCGCCTAGAAAGGGGCTACACCCCCAAGGAACCGGCCTGCGGACGTGCTACATATACACTGATTTAAAAAAGGAGGGAGATGATAAGTCGGGGTGCCCCCCACCCTCCTTTGGCTTGTGAGTCCCCTGAGATACCCACTTTCTAGGCACTTCAAAGAAGGAGGGCCCAGCTCTGCCTCCATAAACTACAATCCAATAAAAATTAGCCTATTAAAATTATGACAGCCAACATTTTGAGAATCTGGGTTCTCGTGGCCCAAATGCACAGGAGTCTTCTTTTATGGCCATGCCCAGAGACAACTCCCACTTGTTAATAATGTAGACCAGAACTAGCAATGTATGAGGCCCACCACCAAAGGTACCGCTAAAGCCCTTTGCATAGCAAGTGGCATAACTGAAAGCAAGTGTGCTTGAATTTGCTTTGCCCAGGTTTAAACCCTAACTTCCTTGCTTCCTGGCTAGACCACCTTGAAGGAATCAATCTGCTGAGACCTCAGTTTTCTATCTGAAAATGGGGATGTTATGCAGGGCATTAATTTTATGGAGGGTGTTATGAGGAAAAACTAAAATAAGGAATTTTAAACGCCCAGAAAGACGCGTAGTATATGGTAATAATTTTTAAGACATCAACCTAGTGGAGTCTACTGGGAGCACTTGATTTTTCTTCCACATATGGGTGAGGAAAATAGGGTCACATGTCTAGATCCTCCCTACCCTAGCTACAAGCCCATGGCCAGCAGGACTGAACAACAAAAACATGACCACAAATATCCAAGTGTCCCTGAGTGCCTGCCTGTCTAAAGCCCCAGTGTCCTTGGGAACAAGGCAAGGCAGATGTATCCAAAACATCTGAGGGATGGCTCCTCTTGACAGGCATCGTAGCAACCTGCAGAGATCCTTTTCTTGTGCTGCTCAAAGGTGCTGGAAAGACACAGGAAGAGAAGGCAGCCTCTTCTTCCTCCCTTGCTGCCTGACACTCCTAAGTCCAAAGCTCTGCCCCCATTTAAAGCTGAAGAGAAGTCTCCTCGGCCTATGACTCAGGAAGCTAGCTGGAGACAGCAGGAGAGCCTTGAAGATGCCTCTGGCCTAATCCAATGGATGGCGAAAGCAGCAACAAAGGGGAGGCTCCCAGATGAGCCTGAAGCCTGTCAGGGACACACTTCAGAAATGGAGCCACCAAGGACAGACATGAAGCAAAGGGGGGCAGCAGGGAGAGGGGAGAAAGCCAGGATGAGCCAAGTCTGCATTCACCATCTCTGGATAAGCCAATCCCTGCACGGGACCCCAGACCCTATTCGAGCTACCTTTAGAAATGACTTCAGCTCAGTGCTGTTTTAAAGGCTTCTTTTAGAAGAGGTTGAAGGCATCAGGACCATGGCCCTTACTTCAACTTTCACCAACCCCCTCATCATTCTGGATACGGAAGGAGACTTTCTCCTCGATCCCCTCCCAAGCTCGAGGCAGCCTTAGGGATGAGCAGCTAGGGAAGCCGAGATGTCCAAACACAGCCCCAGGCTGTCAAGTGCTCCCCAAGGCCTTCTCACCTGGGAACCATTTTCTGCCCAGTGAGATCTGGCTTCTTAAAAAAAAAATCCTCCTCCAGAGAGAGAAGCTACTGGTGTCCTGAAGAGAGCCGGAATCTACCTGGCTCTGCCCTCAGCTTTGTACATGAGACACCAGATGACCTTGGTTTATACATGCACACACATACACAAATACATACTGCACACCAGGTCTTCAGCCATTCACACACGCACTCACAGACACACAGCCCCCCCCCCATGTGTTTGGGGTCCAGGAGGGCTGAAGAAGGTGATTTTCTAGGTCTCTCACGAGCGAAACACAAGCATTTGGAGAAACTCAGTTGTGTGGGGGGGGGGGGGATGAGACTGATTGCTTAGAGATACTGTTAATATTATCAATGAAGTTATCTTTGAGTGACGTGAAACCTAGAGTGGGTCCTACAATAAAGAACCAAGGTGCCTGACCCGCAACACGTAGCATGACTTCAGAGAAAAACCAAACCATGCCTGTCTCTGGTGCGCCTACACACCTGTGTCCCTGCCCTCCTGCCCAGCTTGTCTCTTGAGACACAAGTGGCCTGCTGAACTTTGGGAGAGTACCCTGCCATCAACTCAGGTCTGGAAGACCCCCCACCCCTTCTCTCTCTCCAAGAAGCCCCAAGAGACTGCCCCCCCCTCCCAGCCCTACAGCAGGCCTGACTTCTTCTGAGTTAGCTGCAGGAGAGACCACTGCATTAGAGGACCCCTCTCCAATTCCACACCACCTGGTCTTGCCTAGAATAATAATATAAGCCTCAGTTATCTGATCTGTAAGATGGTTACGTCCATAGACTGGATGTGTAACAACCATCTTAGCCTCCAGCTCCTACCTCCAGGTCAACAGGAAGTTCACTGGTGTTGGCCTCAGCCGTTACCATTCGATCGCCACCCACAGAACTCCTGGGAACTTTGCTTTCCCATCTGTCTTCCGGTAGGTGAGCACCCATTACCCATCACTCCCTCCCATAACGGAACCTAGACAGAAAACTCCAGCAGACAGGGAGCTGAAACCTGAGCTTTCGAATTCCTTAAACTATGCAGTAAAATTTTGGGGTAGTGCATCCATGCTTCCCCCCACCCCTTAAGATATAATCCGTATCTTAATCAGTATCAGTATTGAGGCCACTTGTTCACACACACACACACACACACACACACACACACACACACACAAATTCTTCCTTCCCCGCCCTTCACTGATTTCAAATACTCTCAAATTGTCAGTTCAAAAACCACGTCAACTCCCCCCTCCCACCACCCTTGTATCTGAGGCAGCGATGTCTGCATTTCCCAGATGAAGAAACTGAGGCTCGGATGGCATGGCTTGCCCAAGGTCACAGCTTAAATGTAGGGAATAAAGACGGGAGCCTGATGCTAACTCCCAATCCTGGCACTTTTGGGGGGAACTCTCGCCCACACCTTCTAGGTACCCCCACCTGTTGTTGAATTTCCTTCTTTCCTGGCTTCCTCCCCAGCCCCCTGGGCTGTGGCTACCGGTGTGTTGCTGTTGTTGTTTTGTTTTGTTTTTTTGTTTTGTTTTGTTTTCGGGCCTAGAAGCAGAAGGTTTGAGTTGCAGGTTGGCAGCTGGGTTCAGCTCATCCAGAAAGGCCACTCCAGGGACAAGAGCACCTTAAGTCAGGGGCACACACTGGAGGGTGCCCTGGTGTAGTTAGCACTTACACTGCCTTACAACTCCCCTGGGGAAGAAAGAAGAAAGGCTAGCAGGCACAGGGCCGGTTCTGGCGTAGCCGGCCCCAATCTAAATAGAGTCTGGAGCCCCAGTCTGTGGGGGGGGAAGGGCACGAGCAACAAATCAGGGCACTCGAGGCTTTGGCCACTGAACAAGGGGGTCTTGGGCAGGGAGCCCCTGGGTGGCAGCTAAAACAAAGACTTCGGAGAGGTAAGGTCTACACAAGGAGTGGTAAGGTCAGGGGCACGTCGGAGGAGTGAGGCGGCCTAAACCTAAGATCCGACTAGGGGGCATATAATATACCAGACTTAGGTGGTGGCAAGTCCGATTGACTGGGTGGGAATCCGCGGGGGAGTCCTGTAGGTGCACATAAGCAGGGAGAGTTGGGTCCAGGTGACCCAAGGGCCCACCTGCGCGGGAAGAGTAAGTGTAGATGCTCAAAGGGTCCCCGGGGCGCGGGGTGGGGAGGGCGAGGGAGGGCGGAGGCAGGACCAGAGCTCATCCTAGACCTCCAGGGTCCTGAGGGAGTGGAAAGGGTCTCTGAGTGTCTATCCAAGAGGAACCAGGAGTGCAGTGGAGACAGTGGCCGCCTTCTCCCGGGCGACCCGGGTCCCTGAGGGTCCCAGGCATCTGGGCCCGGAGACAGCCCCCCCAGGGTGGGTGGACCGCAGCTCGCTCACCTGCGTCCTCATCGTCGAAGGAGTTCATGCACGGGAAGTAGATGGCGAGCGCCTCGAAGGAGGCGGACAGGCTGAGGCGGCTCTGCGAGCGCTCCATGCCGGCGCCCGCGCCAGGAGCCTCGGCCGCGGCGGCGGCCGGCGGCTTGGGCAGCTTGGCCGCCCCATTCTTGACGCGGAGTACGGCGCGCGGCGTGGTGGCGGCGGCCCGGGGCTCCGCGGGCTGGCGGCGGGGCGGGCTGTGGGGCGCAGAGGGCCGGACACTGGCGGCGCGTGGAGCCGGAGACGCGCGGTGCTCGCGGCGGCGGCGGCGGTGGTGGTGATGGTGGTGGCGGTGGTGGTGGTGGCGGCGGCGGTGGTGGCGGCGCAGCGCGCTCTGGCCCGCGGCGCCCCCAGCCTGCCTGCCGCGCGGGGCGGGCCGGAGCCGAGCGCAGCAGCCAATCGCCAAGGCCCGGGGGAGGGGGCGCCGCGGGCGGGGCGTGGGAGCCGCGAGGGTGCGGGCTGCACGGCCGGCTGCCAACCACCGGGCAGGTGCACTAGCCCGCCGCAAGGCTGTCTGCGCCCGCCTGCTGCGGCTGAACCATCAGTGCCCGCTGTGACCCGTGACTGCTGAGTCCTCAGACTCGCTCTAGAGACAGGTGTCCAGTAACCTCGATTCAGGCAGGCCTCACCCAAATACCCTGATGCGCCCAGAGGGACAAAATCCAAGAAATCTAAGAAGCCTGCCAAGAAACACAAGCACTCACAAGGATGTGTTCACTCGGCAAGAGTGGTCTCAGACTCTCTCACATTCGGGGACAGAGGGACACCTGGACAAACACACCTTCATAGATACTTGAACAGAAAATCTATAGACACACAGATTCTTAAAGACATAGTGGCAGATACACCAACCAGCAACCTAAGAGGGTACACAGAGACTGCAGATTCACAGGGAGCAACAGGCGGCGGGACATGTCCTCCCGAATAGCAGAACCCTCAGGCCCCACAAACCCTACAGAAGTTTAGGCAGACACACACCTTCTCGTGCACCCACACTTGTTCACAGACACCCTGGAAGTCTCACACACAGAGAGCATAGTCCCAGACCACCTCAGACACTTAGCACCCCTCCTCCTGCGGTGACCTGTGTGTCAAAAACTGGGACAGTCACCCTCAGAACACTCATACCTACAGACACAGCGGTACAGACTGAGTCATTCACGGAGATGGATTCATCCTGATGCACAGACACCCTCACACTCAAGATCCGGAGACATTGCTGCAGGCTCACACTGGCACACACTCTCACACATACCCTGATGACCATAGTCCTCTGAATCACCCCCCACAGGCTCAGATACTCAGAGCCCAGGTACAGACAGGCAAGCTCAGTTGGGACCCCCTGCTGCCCTCCCAACGCGAATGACCAGGGACTCCCTCTTCCAGTAAAAGTGGCTCCCTTTCCAACTGTTCCCACACCTCCCATGAAGCAGCCATCTGAGATGGCCTCAGAAAATGACAGCTCAGTTCCTTTCCAAGGGGCCTTGGGCAAGCCCCTCCATCTCACTGACCTATTTCCTCATCCATGCGGTGACAACAGGAACCCTCCGTTTTGGATAATTTTTTTTGTTTTGTTTTGTTTTGTTTTGTTTTCCTGTTGCTTCATAGCCAACCAAGTACCCTAAGAGCAACAGTCTAGGAGGCAGAGGCAGGGGGATCGCTGTGAGTTCGAGGCCAGCCTGGTCTACAAATTTAGTCCAGGACAGCCAGGGCTAACACAGAGAGACGCTTTCTCAAAAAACCAAAAACCAAACCAAACCAAACAAAAAAAACCCAACGGATCTTTATTCTGTCGAGATCAGAAGTCTGAGCCACTCAGCTGGGTTCTTAGAGTGTCTCAAAGTACCAGCCAGGTGTGGCTGGCTGTTATTACCAACTCAGGATAAGAATCTGGCCCCATGATCACTCAGGTGCCAGCAGGATGCAGATCCTTGTGGCTGTAGGACTGAAGTCCGTGCTGCTGGCAGTTCAACATCTGTAAATGGTCCTCTGGCCCTGGCACATGGGCTGTCCATCTTCAAAGCCACCACAGGGATGCCATGTCTTTCTCATCTTTTACTGGCTCTAACTCCCCACTGGGTTATCCCCCCAAAGGATGCCCTCCTTTATCCTTTATGTTATCTCGTAACTCGACCCTGGCAATGATGTCTTGTCCTAGTTCCATACACAATGCAAAGGGTGGGGGGGTGTCCCTGGACCATCTTCTCAATTCTGTCAGCCTCCTGGAGTACGTGGCACAAAGGGGACACTCCTGGTGCCTCTTGCCCTTTCCAGGGATCAGACTCCGACCTTGAGAGCAAACATAAATATGAGACTGTTCTGCATACAGCCACCCCGCATTGGTGGATGAGAGCCTCTTTCTTTCTAGTCATTCAGAAACGATGCACCTTAGAGTTCTCTCTCTCTCTCTCTCTCTCTCTCTCTCTGTGTGTGTGTGTGTGTGTGTGTGTGTGTGTGTGTGTGTGTGCGCGTGCGTGCGTGTGTTTGTATTTGTGTTTGTCTCACTCAGTATACCTACACTTAAACCATACTCAGAAACTGACCACTTCTCTGCCCCAGTCACGGTTCTCATCTCATTCAGAGTCTGTGTCCAGATTCCACAAGGTCCAGACTTTGTGTCCTCCGCCACCTCTCTGTCCTCATCTCCCACACATCCCTGTGGCTCACTTGGCTTCAGACCCAGTGGAATTTCTCTTCCCTCTGCCAGAAATACTCTCCTCCAGAAAGCCACAGGGCTTGCTTTCTTGGATATTCAGTCAAACATCACTTTTGCAGCAAAGGCTGCCCTCCTGGCCACGTCCCTGAAATGACAAATTCTCCCTCCCCCTCTTTCTGTGTGGCTCTAATCGCTGTCTGATTCATCTCATGTTTTTTGTTTGTTTGTTTGTTTGTTTGCTCATTCTTTTTTCTCTCTACCTGCCCCAGAGCCTAGCATGGTACCTGTCCCACCCCCCCAAAATGGTATTCCCTTAACTGTTGACTGGATGAAGGAACCCTCCTACAAACTTAGGAAAGAGGTGTCCTTAGCACTACTCTCGCCGATTTTACCAAGAGGCTTGCAGCGGGCACTTGATGTCCATAAAGTCATAAGGAAGGAATGAGATCGGGGCCTGTGGCAGCCCAGCTCCAAAGTTTGTGTCTTTTCCACTGCTCCTAACACCGGGACAAATTCATTCACATATTCGAGGGGCCTCTGGGAGGTCACAGAACTTGGCCTGGAACCAGGGAAGAAATCTCAGAGACCCGAGAGGAATGTCCAAGCCTAAATACCGAAAGCTGGCTCTACAGGAAGAATTAGCATGCTGACCTTTGGAGGCTCAAGTGCCACCTCACCACTGATTAGGAACCACTGTGCTGCTCTTAAAAATGTGCAGACAATGTTTGTCCAATCCAGGTGGAGTTCAGTGACTACATTGTAAACACTAGAATATGAAGGATGCTACACACAAAGCCACTGAAGGTAGATCACAAAGCTCCCGCAGCTTCCTTCCTCCTGGTTAGCTCGAGGCTCCACACTCGGGGAGAAGGCAGCCTCTGCCCAAGATGCCTAGCTATGTGAAGACTCCATGCTGGAGAGGCCAGAAGAAAGCCTCACCAGAGCTGCCAGCTATCAGCCAGCCTTGCCAGGCCATGAGAGAGAGCCAACCCCTGGGGGTGGGGGTGGGGGGCATCCTGACCAATCTTGAGTCAGCCACAGCTGACACCTGCTGGCAACCAAGTGAGAGACAGGGAGTATTGGCTGCCCCACTGATCCCTTCCAGAGCATATGTCGGTCCAGAGATCATATACTATGTAACACTGGAACAGCAACTTTATGCAAGGGAATTAACCTGTCAGGCCTCAGTTTTCCCCATTGTAAAACAGAGACAATTCCTCACAATGTGGGTCTCACCATCAAGTGAGACTCTCAGTCTGGTGCTCTGAAAGCGCTTCAGACACAGCTCCTTGAGTGTGAGCCTATACTCTAAGGCCCACACAGCTCCACCCGTCAGATCTGAACACACCCCGAAAAGGGAACCTGAAATACCACCAACTGGCTCATCTTGGGGACAGGGAAACTGAGGCTCAGAACATGTTATGTGGCACACATGGGCAGAGCTGTTGAAAGACAGAGCCCTCTTTGCTTAGACCTGTGCTGGTCCTCTCCTGATCCCGGTCACCTGTACAACTGACAAGAGCCTCGAGGCTCCTGGTGGAGGGCACGGATGAAGCTGGCAGTACAGGGGGAAAAGACAGCCTGGGAGCCAGTGAGATGGCTGAGTGTAAAGGCAACAGCCATCACATCTGGCGATCTGAGTTTGATTTCTGAGGTCCACACAGTGGAAGGAAAGAACCTTGCCTTGTTCTCTAGGAACAAGTTCAAGGTTCATGCTCCTCTTCCTCCACGTGCACAAAATAATCCATTGTTGTTGTTGTGCAGTTTTGAGGCAGGGTCTCACTCTGTAGCCCAGGCTGACCTCAAACTCATAGAGCTCTGCCTGCCTCCACCTCCTGAGTGTCAGGATTAAAGTCCTGCGCCACTTTACCCGGCTCTTTTTTCCTTTTTTCTTCTCTCTTCTCTCTTCTCCCTTCTCCCTTCTCTCTTCTCTCTTCTTTCTTCTCTCTCTCTCTCTCTCTCTCTCTCTCTCTCTCTCTCTCTTAAAAAAAAAAAAAAGAAGGCCTAGCATGATTTCTTTTTTCAGCATGAGTCCATGGGTAATATTCCAAGAATAGGGTTTGGGCTTAAAAGCCTAAATATTTGATCCCTTATAAATATGTAGTAGCATCATGGGAAATTTCATGGCTGGCCACGTGGACCTGAGTACAAGTCAGGTTAGAAGAACAGGTTTGAGAGTGAGGGGAGGCTTGAGGTTGTGGGCGGGATCTAGTGGCTGTTGATCCAGGAGAAAGGCAATATGGGAAACCAGAGACAAGCTCAGGACCAGTGAAATGGGGAACGCCATGGACAGGTGGAAGGGAGCTGAGGAAGCACTGCCTGCTGAGCTCTAAAGCCCCTCCTTATTTTGGATGTGAGGTCTTAGACAAGTCCTTTCAGGATAAGGAGTCTGGGAGATGGCTCAGTTGGCAAAGCGCTTACTGCACAAGTACGAGGACGTGGGTTCGGATCCCCAGACATGTGCCTATAATCTCAGTACTAGAGAGGTAAAGAGTGGACGATCCTGGGGGACTTACTGACCATTCAGTCTATCTACGTTGGAGAGATCCAGGTTCAGTGGCAGAGCCTGTCTCACAAACTAGGATTGAGAATGATTGGAGAAGACACCCAAGGTCAACCTCTGACCTCCACACATGCATGCACTAGCACACACACACACACACACACACACACACACACACACACACACACACACACACACACCACAGAGAGAGAGAGAGATCAGATGTATTCGAGTATACATGGCATTCACCAAGTATTCACTGACTGGAGTGTCTGAGTGCCCTACTGCATGAGTTTGAATCAAGAGCTCAGAATCCAGGGGTGAATAAAACAAGTCTGGCCTCTGCCCTTGTGGATTTATAGTATGCCAGTGATTACTGACGTTCTATAATGGTTTGATTGTGACAAATTTAATTACCTCTGTGGTGAATGGTATGTGCTCTGTTTTATAGTATTACAGGGTCTGTAGGTGGGGAGACTCTAACTCTGCCAAGGGTTGAGGGGAGTCGGCCCTGGGGAAGTGATAGTCAAGCTAGGGGACTGGGACTGTTTTGGACCCTGATGTTGTAGTGATAAATAAAACAAAGTCAGTGGGTTCAGACTTGCAGGGTTTTTTTTATGTGCGTGTGGATGTTTTGCTTGCATGTATGTCCTTATGTCGCCTGCATGCCTGTTAGGACAGGTGGTGTGAGCTGCCATGTGGGTGCTGGGGACTGAACCCAGGTCCTCTGGTAGAGCAGCAAGTACTCTTAACCACTGAGCATCTCTCCAGCCCTCCCCCACTTTAAAATAATACCAGGGCTGCTCTGAGGGGGATGAAGTGGAGTGAATTCAGGAGTCACCTCCTCTCTTTTCAGTAGCTGGGTCTTGGTTTGAACCAAAAACGCCACTGATTCTTTTCTGCTTTCTCAACAAAGGCAGACAGCTGAGAGAGAATGTCTCTCTGACAGGTGACACGGAGGGCCATAAAAGAACTGTGGATTTGAGGTCACATGGAAGGATGTGGTCAAGACGCGTATAGGAAAAAGCCCAGGCTAAGAGATTGTATAAACAGGAATAGGTGGAGTATTAAATTAGGGTAAGGGATGAAGATGTGGCTGATTTTCTGAGTATCCAGAGACAAAAAGGACATGTGGTTGGAGCCCCTCTTCTTCGTGCCCCCTTTCCTAGGTTGGGGGAAGAAGCCCTTACATCCTACATGAGTCACAAAATCCATGGCTTCAGCCTAGAGAAAATAAGCAGGGGCTGGGATGCAGCTAAAGTCTAAAGTGGGTCTGTGTGCAGCTAGGTCAGCAAGAAAAAGACAGATTTTTGTCTGTGTCTGTGTTCTGCCTGCTGGGGTGGAGGTGTGTGTGTGTGTGTGTGTGTGTGTGTGTGTGTGTGTGTGTGTGTGTGTGAGAGAGAGAGAGAGAGAGAGAGAGAGAGAGAGAGAGAGAGAGAGAGAGAGAGAGAGAGAGAAATCTGCTATGTATGGAGCCCTATGTCCTCATCTGTGCAGCAATGACCTTGTCTCTGAGTATGTCCTTGGAAGGTGTATATCTTTGTGCTAAGTGTGTCCAGTATGATTTTAAATGCAATGTACACCCTGGCATTTGTATGTCATGTGGGGAGGGGAGAGAGGGGGGAAAGGAAGGAGGGACGGAGGGAGAGAGGGAGGGAGGGAGGGAGGGAGGGAGGGAAAGAGGAGGAGGAGGAAAAGGAGGAAGAGGAGGAGGATCAGAGAAGAGAATCTGAGGGCACATGTTTCATGAAGCCTGGTCTTTGTGTGGCTCTGTGTCTCCTACTGATGGTGTCCTTTTCAGTGTCTGCCTGTCTCTAAGTGTATCAGTGTCTGTGTGGGTGTAACTGGGCTGGGTTGGCTATATTTATGTGCAGTGTAAGATTTCTGTTCTTGTCTCTCTTTGCATTCTGGTTGATGTAAGTGATTCCTAGTCTATGTGTGAATGCTGCTGTGTGTGACCTTGAGCATGGCCTCTGATGGCTGGAAAGGGAACAGTTGTATTTCTTGGGCAAATATCTGCCTTCAGAATGCCTAAAACATAACTTGAAGATGCTTAGAATAGGTGTTAATGACTTTTTGGGGTGGGTTGTTTTGGTTTGGTTTGGTTTGGTTTGGGTTTGGTTTTTACTTTTTGTTTGTTTGATTTTTTAAGACAGGGCTTCTCTTTATACCCCGGCTGTCCTGGACTCACTTTGTAGACCAGATTGGCCTCAGACTCACACAGATTTGCCTGCTTCTGCCTCTGCCTTCCAGAGTGTTGGGTTTACAGATCTGCGCCACTGAGCCCGGCTTATTAATGACTTTTACAAACTCAAATTCTAGCTACTTATCTGTTAATTTACTCTTTCATCCATCCAACTACACTGATGGCTAGTTATTCTGTAGTTATCTCTCAAGATAATTACTTTACTCAGTGCCTCAGTTTTCTCGTTTCTAAAATGGGGCTGATGGGGCTAGAGAGATTGCTCAGCAGTTAAGAGCACCGGCTGCTTTTCCAGGGGGCCTAGTTCAGTTTCCAACACTCACTGAGTGGTTTACAATCGTCCTTAACTTCAGTTCCAAGGGATCTGATGCTCTCATATGACCTCCAAGGGCATCAGGCACATGTGTAATATACAGACCTACATGTGAGCAAAACACTCATACATATAAAATAAAACAGCATAAATGAGTGTGACAAAGGCAGAGTATGAGACAATACGTATGTGTGAAACACCTGTGTGCTATATACTCCCTATAAGTGCTAAATGTATTTACGTTTTCAGTGTGTGTGGTGTTTGTGTATGTTCCTGTGGGTGTGTGCACATGTGGAGGCCAGAGGTTGATGTCAAGTGTCTTCTTAGATCACTCTCCACCTTATTTTATTTTATTTTATTGAGAAAAGGTCTCTCCCTGAACTCAGAGCTCATCTATTTGACTGGGTTGGCTGCCAAATGAACCTAAGAGCTCTGCCTGTCTCCACCCCACCCCACCGCAGTCCTGGGTTTCTGGTCATGCTGTCCAGCTTCTTTCATGGGTGCGAGGGACTGGACCTCGGATTCTCATGTTTACCAGTTGAACCATCTCCCCGCCCCTGTGTTAACCATTTTTACCGCATCGCTGTGGTTATGAAATTCAGCAGGTCCCCAGCAGTTTACTAAGTGCCACCTCTGATCTAGAAGTTGGGCAGGCCACCATCCTCTGTGTGACCTTGAGGAGATTCCAGGAGCACCACCTAACCTTTCAAAGGCACCGAGAGCTGTGCAATCGCACAGCAGCCCAGAGGATGCTTCAGAGCCTCAGACTACCAAAGACCATAAAGAGGGTGAGGCAGAGTAGAGACGAAGCCAGACTCATCCCGCTGAGGACTCAGTCCACCGCACCTAGCTGCTTCCTTCCTAACACGTCCAGTCTCACAGGCCAGGACACGGATTCTCTTTGGACCCAATGCTAGTCTCATCATTAACTATTTGATGAAGGGATTGGAGTCAGGCTTTATGGCGGACTTGGTGGTTCTGGTGCACAGAGCAAAGCTCCCCCTGGGACAGCCTTCCCCAAAAGTATGGCCACTGTGCCCAGAGTACCTTCAACCAACACACACACACTGATACACACACACACACACACACACACACACACACACACACACACACACCCTCAAAAGAATGCCACACAGGCTCACAAAGTAGAGGGAAAAGCCTAGACCCAAAGAGGGGTGGATTCTGTCCTTTGGTATGGGCCTATGTGACTTCAGTCCATGATAAGGCACATCCCATTTGGATCTTAGTTTTTTTTATATGGATAGTATGTCTATAGACCTCATCCCATGGTGTCATGGCTAACTGGGATCAGAAAGATAAAAGTTTTGAGAATAATAAGAAAAATTGGAAAAGAAACGTCACAAGCTAGGCAAAGGCATAAGGAAATATGGAACTGTGGGGTTGGGGAAAATAAGGAAGAGTAATGAGGCAATCACCACATGAGATGGCTTAAAGAGATGAATTCTCTTAATATAGAAACAGCTCTTACAAAACAGAGTTAAAAGGCCTTTGCACTGAGGTCTAGCAGTGCACACCTGTCTTCCTAGGTAGGACTCAAGAGGCGGAGGCAGGAAACGTGTGAATGTGAAGCCAGCCTGAGGGACACAGTGAGTCCTAATAACCCCGGCCCTGACAGATCCCTCTTTGGCTAGAGGTGGGCCTGGGAATCACCCACTTGGTCTGCGCAGCACTTTGGCTGGCTTGATCTTGTACAGGTCTTGGGAAGATAGCCCTCACTGCTGTGAGTCTGTGTGATGGGTGATCCTGTTTTTATTGAATAGCTTTATAAATTCTCAGGCACAAAGAAAAATTGGAATATTCTTGCCTCTCTGAGAAATGAAAGACCTTGGCAAGGAGTCGATTTGTCGTGACAGTTGGTGACACGTTTGTGTTCGTTAAAAAGAAGAAAGTGAGGTGCTCTCTTTTTTAAACATTTAATTTTTGACAATTTCATACATGTATGAAATGTATTTTGGTCATGTCACCCCTGTTGCCCTCTGTCATCCCTCTCCTATGCCTGCTGAACTAACCTTCTTCCCAGGGAGCCCCTCCCACGTTCACATCTTCTGTTAGTGTTGTTTTGTGATACTCTATGTGTGATCATGGGCAGGGGATGGGTGTTACCAGGGCATGGGCAAGTTACCAATGGCTACATCACCAAATAAAATGATTGTCCCCTCCCCAGCAAACCATTAACTGCCAATAGTTCCTCAGGAAGGGGCGGGTCCTCACGAGCCCCTCCACCTTCTGTGAGGGACAGTGGATGGGCTCAGCCTTGCTCAGGCCTTGTGTAGCTAGCCACTGCTGCTGTAAGGGCGTGAGTGCAAACGCCCGGCCGCACACAGCTGACAGCGTTCCACTGCACACCTCCCATCCTCTGGCCCTTACATTCTTTATGTCCTCTCTTCCACGGTGCTCCCTGAGCTTTGGGGGGAGTGAAAGAGATCTCCCATTTAGGGCTAAGTACTCAACTGTTATTTATTCTCTGCATTTTATGAGTCTCTGCCCTAACTGCTGCTCTGACCAAGGTGGAGAGCAGCACTAATTGATTGCTGGTCCTTGTCTGGACTCTAGTGCTCCTTCCTCACCACTGAAAGAGCCTCTGCCCTCTTCCACCTACCATCCTGAGAAGGAAGGAATCGCTATGTAACAAGGGGCAGTGATGCCAAATGTCCCACAGCAGACTTTGAAGGCTAGCTTGTTAATATTTACCAAAATACTTAAACCCACACTTGAGCAATTCCCCGTTTAACACAGCAATCTTCCAGGGACCTTTCCTGCAGCCTACAGACGTGCTTGCACACGTACACAAAGATAGTGCACAAACGTATGTTTTTGTAGGGAGGGAGAGCTGGCTCAGCTGTTAGGGGCAGGTACTGCTCTTCCTGAGGATCAGAGTTCGGTTCCCAACACCTCCATAGGACAACTCACAACAGCACATGCGTGTGCACACACCCCAAGACGTCACTGTCGGTGACGACGGAATAGCTGAGGTATACATGCCAAGGAACACGGTAGCTATCTTGCACAATCTGCGACTTTGGTTACATAAAGTGCAGCGTCACAAGGAGTTGATGGTGACAGAAGCACACATAGAACAGGCACCCTGGGATCACCCTGCCATTGAGAACACGTTTCACTTCTCTTCTGGGGGGGTGGGGTGAGAAAGTAGCCTGGGATGCGTAGACCTTCCATCTGTTATTTCCCCAGCCATAACTTCTGCTCCGCCAGGAGAGGCCCCAGCTGGGTGGAGGAGGGTAACCCTTTCTTTCCAGGGCCCAGAACTTGTTACAACCCTCATCAACCGACTTCCTGAAGCTGACCTTTAAGGACTCCCCCAAACCAAAAGAAAGACACCTGGTGAGGTTGTGGTGGATCCCAAAGAAACCCTTCTCTCTGAACCTTAACCTCACTATGTGTAAGAAGGGAAAGAGTGAGGCGGTTGATGGAGACACCCAGCTCTGACAGATCATTAAGTCTTATTTGGTCTCCTTCCAGGTCTGTGAATGCCTCTTCAAGTGGCAGAGGGAGGGCTGGGGAGGACTGTCTGCTGCTCCCCTTCCTTGGCAGCTTGCATAGCACTTTCCAAAGCTATGAGAAACACTCCTCAGCAATGAGGCTCCCAGATCAGTCCCAGCAATGTCCCGCCAACCCTGTGTCCGATGTGTGTCTTCAGCAACAGGCTCTTACCTTCAATCTCTAGAAGGCAACCAACAGCAGTGGCAACAGTCATCTTGCTTTGGAAGACTTTCGGGGGGGGGGGCAGGGTTTGGTTTTGCTTTTGGTTTTTCTAGACAGAGTTTGTCTGTGTAACCTTGGCTGTCCTGGACTTAAGCTGACCTCGAACTCACAGAGATCTGCCTGCCTCTGTCTCCCCGAGTGTTAGGACTACAGATGTGTGCCATCACACCTGGTACTTTGGGAGACTCCTCTTACTGACAACTTGAGGAGAGGTTTCCATACTTGGCAAGGGGGTTTTGTTAGTTGTGTGTGGCTGTTAGGAAACAGCACCATCATACCATGTGGCAGAATCCTCTGCGCGCGCGCGTGTGTGTGTGTGTGTGTGTGTGTGTGTGTGTGTGTGTGCACACGCGCGCGCACGCGCATATAAATGCCCACACATATATGTATTATATACTTGCAAGGTAAGTTTACAAGATAATGTTTCCTCATGGCTTTTCCAAACATCGTTAATGTTGTTTATTACCCCACTCCCAGTTAGCCCCACCCACATTTTGCCCCTCCCAGTTAGCCCCACCCCCATTATTCCCATTACCCACTTTGTAGCACCTGTCACCTACCCTGGCTAACAGTCACTGCTGAGTACTGAGGAGAAATCCCACTGAGACTGAAGGAGCCTTGTCTGGGACACACAGAGTGAAGGAAGCGACGAGCCAGAAAAGCAGGAGCATGCGCAACGTAAGACGATGGGTTGGTGGGGGGGGGGGGCAGGGGGGATCTGCTCAAACTGTTGCACCAACCAAGGACAATGCATGCAGCAAACCTAGACCTCCTGTTCAGATCTAGCCAATGGACAGACACCACATTCTCCACAGTTGTGGGGAGAGCGGAGACTACCTGTGACATGAACTCTGGTGCCCCCAATTTGATTACTTCCCCCTTGGTGGGGAGGCCCAGCAGCACACAGAGGAAGGGGAAGCAGGCTATCCAGATGAGACCTGATAGGCTGTGATCCTATGGTGGGGGAGGAGGTCCCCTTCTGTCAGAGGTCTAGGGGAGGGGAATAGGGCAGAAGAGGGAGAGAGGGGGGAAATGGGAAGATACGAGCAAGGGTATAGCAATAGGGATGTAGCCTTAATAAATTGTAATAAATTTTTAAACAATTTTTAAGGATGATAGGTTAAATAAACGCTGCTGCTAGAGCACTCTCTGCTGCCCTCTCTGCCCATGTGAATTGATGAAGAGAATGGCTGAGTTGTGGAACTAGAAAGTTATGTTACCCAGAAAACGCTGTGGGAAATGTCACCTTTCCCCCACTGTCGTCACCCACTCTTCCTTTCCCTTTTTGTCCATCAATCATCCAAGGACACATTTGATGACAGCATCCTACTGGGGTCCCATGAGCTACCTTTTGTCTTTTTTCCACCCTCCACCTTTCCCCACAACAAACACACCTCCCTGTCATCGTTTTAAATAATTGAGTAAGTCCTTGTTATTTAGCTTACCAGTTACTTAAATTATTTCCAGTCTTTTGCTCTCCTGATAACACTTTTAAAAAAATACTCTTACTACAACAGTGCTGAATGCACCAGCAGAGCAGCCAACACGTTGAGTGGATTGAAGGCTTTTCAAAAGTAATGACGCATTTCCTCTGATAATGCCAGGCAGCCTTCCCTCTCTCTCTCTGGGAGCAGATGACTATTACTCACGCTCGCTCTCACAATCTAGCAGTTTTCCTTGTGATTTGTGTATTTGTTTATCTTGTCTATCATCAGTAATCTCATGACTTTTCATTCCCCATAACTAAGAGATGCCCACAAACTCTTGATCTATTAAATGCACAAATGCACACAATCCGGCGTAAAACCTTTATTTACATAGGTGTATCCACAAATGATATATAATATTACTCTAAAGGGTGTGTTTGTGTGTACATGTAAGTGCCAGTGTGTGCATCTGGAGGCCAGAGCTCCACGTTGTGTGACTTTCTCAATCACTGTCTACCTTATTTTTTAATTTTTGAAAAATTTACATTTGTTGATTTATTGTGTATGATGTGTTTGTGTGAGTGCAGGTAGGTGTGTGCCACAACACATGTGGGGACCGACTGGAGAAGAATTTGTGGGAATCAGCTCTCCCCTTTCCCTGTGCAGATCCTAGACATCAAAATTGGCTCATCAGGCTTGGCAGCAAGCGCTCTTGCCCACTGAGCCGCCTTATCAGCTCTCCAGCCTACGTTTGAGACATACCTCACTTGGGGTTAGCTGTTTCAGCTGGAGATGGCTAGCTAGTGAACCCCAGGAACAGCCTGTCTCTGCCACTCCAGTCCTGGACTGCAGGCACACACCATCACATGGGGCTGTGTCTCTGCCACTCCAGTCCTGGACTGCAGACACACACCATCACATGAGGCTGTTGTTTCTCTGCCACTCCAGTCCTGGACTGCAGGCACACACCATCACATGAGGCTGTTGTTTCTCTGCCACTCCAGTCCTGGACTGCAGGCACACACCATCACATGAGGCTGTTGTTTCTCTGCCACTCCAGTCCTGGACTGCAGGCACACACCATCACATGGGGTTGTGTCTCAGTCACTCCAGCCAGGATTACAGGCACAAACCATCACATGGGGCTGTGTCTCTGCCACTCTATCCAGGATTGCAAGCACACACCATCACATGAGGTTGTGTCCCTGCCACTCCATCCAGGATTGCAGACACACACCTTAACATAGGGCTGTTTGTACGTAGGCATAGGGGACCAAACTCAGGTCTGTATGCTTGCAGAGCAACCACTTTACCAGCTAACCCATCTCTCAGCCCCTGAAAAGGATTTTAAAAAAACACCACATATACTATTGCTCTACACATATTATATTCTGCTGCCTTTTGTTCAATCAATACTGTTTTTGAGATCTATATTAATTTATATAACTCAAATGTACTCACTTTTACTGTTAAAGTTTTCCTTCATTATTGAATGTTATTTTTCAGATGGCATAATATATTGCCAGTACTTTGCTGTCATAAGCAATACTATGTTGAATATGTTTATACCTGTATCTTTATTTATTTGTTTGTTTAAGACAATGTCTCTCTACACAGCCTTGGCAGTCCTGGAACGATGTATATACCTGTCTCTTTAATTTTGCTAGAATTTTGATAGAAATGGAACTGTTGAGAGGGTAAGGATAACAGTCATTCTCAAAATATTTTATTCAAAATTTTTATTGTGACTTTGATAAGAAATATATTTACATCTTCATCTAGTAAGGCTCCCTGCACACACACAGGTAGAATTTTCATGAGATAGTCATCCTTATTACATTATTTCAAGAAGAGCCTTGTAATGTGTCTCATGTTTAGTTCAACTGATCATGAATTGTGAAACACCAGTTATTACATAATATAGTATTAGGTTGTGTCCATAATGTGAGAATCAATGGATGAAAAGTAATTTAGAGCTACAGAATCCAATATGGCAGCGCTGACCACACACAGGATGGAATCTAGGGACCACGGTGGGAGCTACAGACCACAAGACCTGGACAGCCCTAGGTGAGAGGGGTCCACACCATGCAGACTGGCCTTGGGCCACCCAACTGGTCCACAGAGGACATGTTCTTAGTCCCCAGAGACTGGCCAGCAGAGCTGCTGGCAAACTGCAGCTGTGCACTGTATCTTGGGACTCTGTCTGGGGCTGAACTATGGGCCATGAAGCACCAGCATCTGGATCTGCTGGCCCAGGGAGAACGCAGGAGAATGCATGGATCTGACCTCAGCTCTCCCTGCCAGTCCACAGAAAGCCACAGGGTCCTATGGCCACAGGCAGGGTCTCCAAAGCCAGCGAAGCCTATCAGATGGTACCTGCATGCTCTCTGACTGAGCTGTGGGTTACAGAGCACCAGCATCAGTGTCTTCTGGCCCAGAGGGGAGCTCAGAGTGTGGATCTGGGATAGTTCTGACTTCAGATCACCCTGCTGGTCCACAGAGGGACCCAGGGTCTACACGGGGTGGGGGAAGGATGGGCAGGTGGCTGAGAACACTATGGCCTGAGCAGGAATGGAAGCCTAACCAACTGCCACAACCCAGAAGGTGATATCCCCACTCTCTGGTGGGCTGAACCAAAGCCCCAGGGCCCTAGTGGCCCAGGACAAGGTCTCCAAAGCCCAGCCAAAGGCAGACAGTACCTACACTACTTCAGACTGTACCTTGGGCTGCAGAACATCAGCATCAGCCTCTGCTGGCCCAGTAGGGAGCAAAGTCCCCTGGAGCTGAAACCAGGTCACCTGCCTGATCCAGGGGAGGGTTCCCTGATGCCCACAGGTGAGGGGATCTCAGCCTATAGACATTCACCAATGAACTACTCTCAACAACCAATGAAGGACACCAGAAACTATTTCCCAATGTCAGAAACAGCAAGATGACTAAAGGCTGGTGTAAAAACACAAACAACAAAAGCCAGAATAATATGGCATCTCCAGAACCCAGTTATCCCAAAGAATTCAAACACAACTGAAGCACAAGAAAAATGACCTCAAATCCTTAGTAATGAAGATGACAATGGAGAAAACATATAAAATTTGTAAATAAATAGAGGAAGATGCAGCCAAACAGATTGAGGACTTTAGAGAGGCCATGACAGGAGCCTATGGAGAGGAAATGAAGAAGTCACTGGAAGAAATTCAGGAAAATACAGTCAGATGAAGGAAATCAATAAAATGGTCCAAGATCTGAAGATGAAAATGGAAATAGTAAAAGCACAGACAGAAGAGAAGCGGGGAACAAAAGAACCTAGAGAAGAAAACAGGAAATGCAGAGGTAAGCTTCACTAACAGAATTCAAGAGATGGAGGAAGGAATCTCTGGTGTAGAAGATACAATAGAAGAATCTGACACACCCATCAAAGAAAACGTTAAATCTGAAATTTTCCTGACACAAAACATCCAAGAAACCAAGGACACCATGGAAAGATGAAACCTAAGGATAATAGGAACTGAGGAAAGAGAAGATGCCCGGCTCCAAGGCCTGGAAAATATTTTCAACAAAACCATAGAAAAGTAATTTGGTTTTCTGACTAATTTAAGGTAGCTCATCATATACACTCATTTATAAGACATTAGAGTCTCACTCTCCAGATCTCAGGCATCACCATGACATCTGCCTTTTTTTTTTTGTTTACTCTAATCTGATGCTTATTAGGTAAAAAGCCATTTCTGTTTTCATTTTTCTTTCTCTGGTTACCAATAAATTACACTTCTTTTTGTATATTTATCTGCTCTTCAAGTTTCTAGGGAATATGTTTCCTGTTTTAATAAATTAGGTTTTGTCTAATCATTTTTATTTATTTTATGTGTACGAGTGCTCTATCTGCATGTACACCTACATGCCAGAAGAGGGCATCAGATCCCAGTATAGATGGTTGTGAGTCACCATGTGGTTGCTGAGAATCAAACTCAGTACCTCTGGCAGAGGAGACAGTGTTCTTAATCCCTGATTTTTTTGATGCTTTATGGCTGAGTTCTTACCTCCTATAGATTAATCTTTGAGCTATTGTTGAAAATATGTTGCAAAAAACATTTTCCTAGGCCAGTGAGATGGCTCAGTGGGTAAAAGTACTTGCTGTCAAGCCTGACAGTCTTTGTTTAATCCCCAGGACCACACAGTAAAAAGAAAGAACCAGATCCTGAGAGTTCTACTCTGACTTCCACACCCATGCCATGGTACACATGCACACAGGTATGCACGCGCACATGTGTGCAAGCACACACTCGTGCAAGCACACACATGCACTTACATGCACAGACACACATATGCACACATACACACATGCATGCACACACACATAGATGCACACATGCAACATACTCATGCACGCACACACCTGCACTTGCACACACAAAATAAATAAATAAATATGTAATAAAAAATTTTAATGTTCTCAGTCTGTTAACCACTCATTAATTTTGTGATTTTTTAAAAATTGTACAGAAAACAATTAAATTCTTTATGACTTGGACATTTTTTCTGTTTGGGGAGTGTGCAGCATCTAAGTATGTTGTTTAGAAACTCCCGGTCTTTCTGCCTCTAGCCCATGCACCACCAATACCCAATTTGGTTTGAACTTTTAATATCTTACTTAAGAGATCGCTCCCTAACCAGTATCATAAGTATTTCCCTTTAAATTTTTATTGTTTGTTAAATCATTTGTATTTGTTTCTATGAGGAACCTCTTTCCCCGACACCACTAACATAACCCACTTCCCCTGCTGGTTTCTGTTGCTGCCTCTTCACAGACCAGATGTGCACACACCTCGGTCTGTTGCTGGGCACAGTCCTCCTGTCCCATTGGTAGAACTTTGCATTAGATGCTCCAAGAACGTTAAAGAACACTACAGGGTTCTGCATACCTGGCAGAGTGAGAGTTTTCATCTTTGCTCATATTTCTTTTTTTAATAGTGACTGCCTTTAGCTGCCACTCATGCAACCCCTGCTTCAGGACTGAGAGTTAAACCGAGGGGACTCTCTCCTCCTCCTCCTCCTCCTCCTCCTCCTCCTCCTCCTCCTCCTCCTCCTCCTCCTTCCTCTTCTTCTTCTTCTTCTTCTTCTTCTTCTTCTTCTTCTTCTTCTTCTTCTTCTTCTTCTTCTTTGTTTTTCAAGACAGAGTTTCTCTGTGTAGTCTTGGCTGTCCTGGACTCACTTTGTAGACCAGGCTGGCCTTGAACTCACAGAAATCCTCCTGCCTCTGCCTCCTGAGTGCTGGGGGAGGGGGAACTCCCTTCATAGTCCAAACTAACCTCAAAACTCGAGCTCATCCTGTCTCTCCCTGTGCCTGCAAGCATATACCGCCACACCCAGCTTGTGCTCTATCACTGAGCTATACGCCCCATTTCACGGAACCTTATTTTCCACAAAGAGTTTAGAATTAGTTCGTGGGAGCCCCTTCCCCCGGGTGCTGTAGGTCCTCCCTGTCCTCAGCATTGCCGCTGTACACTTTCTCACATCATCAGACTTATTAGTTGCTCACCTATTCAGTTCAGCTGTCGTAAGTAATGTCTCCTCTGGTGCTTAATGACTTTCTCAGCGACCCTTTTGTTTCTTTCTCTTCTTTTTCTTCCTTCTTCTTTTGGCTTTTTCAGACAGGGTTTCTCTGTGTAGCTCTGGCCATCCTGGAACTCACTCTGTAGACCAGGCTGGCCTCTGCACTCCACCTGCCTCTGCTTCCCGAGCGCTGGCATTAAAGTTGTGTGCCACCACCACATGCCTATCTACTCTTCTGTTCTAGGAAATTTTTTTTCTAAATAAATAAGTAGCTGTGTCTTCTTGTGCTAGGTTGTCAAGACACTTTTGTTTTGACCACCTCAGAAATGTGGACTCAACACAAAGTGGAACCAGGAAAGTTCTAGTCAGAGGGCAATTGCCAAGAATGCCAAACTACAGCAGGCGTCAAGCGTCCCTAGGACTGGAAAATAACATGAGAAATAAAGTGAGATTCAGCAGATCACGCTGACCTGAACTCTTTCCAAGGTTATCAGACAAAGCTTTTAAGCCCTGTAGAAGGAGATGATGTTGAACTGCAACCTCAGGAAGGCATGTGTGAGAGCCACAGGGTCAGTTGTGTGAGCTCGGAGCCACAGCTCTTAATAAAGAGCACTAAGTGTCTCCCTGAGACCTCTTCCTTCTTGGTTGTTTCTCATGCGTGCCCCCCCCCCAAACTGTCTTCTAAACACAACAGAACAAACACTAGAGCAAAAATAGTCACTGGCTTCTCAGTCTCTCTGGGCACCAGCCTGTCTTAGGATAGTAGGGTCAGGGGCGGAGGCGGGATGATCAGACAGCACTGGCAAGAAAATTCAAAACTGGAGGCCCCAGGAAATCATGTAGACACGTGATGCCAAAGTTCAACTCCTCATCACAGTAGAGACAGGCCATGGCAGATAGAGCAGACCACTCTGATTGGAGAGTGGTCCGGCTGGTGAAACATTAGCCCACAGTCCAACAGGGGGACAGAGGGAGTGGATCTAATCAGCGGGCGTCTGCATGAAGAGAAACAAATGGCAAAATGAAAGGGGGAAATGTGTGGCTGCACCAGAAAGCAAAATAGCAGTAAGGGAATGTCTTCTGTTTGACTGGCAACGGTTGGCTTCCTCCCCCGCCTCCCTCCCCTCCCTCATGTCTTTCTTCCAAGATGAGATACTCGTTGAGAAAGTGGTAAAGGGCAGCTGGTAGTTCTATGAACTGGCACAGCTTTTTCTGGAGGGCAATTTGGCAGACTATTAAAAAAAAAGAAATCCTGAGGACAAGCACTCTTTTTGATCCAACAATCCTACTTCTAGGAATTTTTCCTAAGGAAATAATTAGAAATGAACACAAAGATGAATAACAGCAGCTTAACGTTTACAGTGTTCGTTCCCCGCCAAGCAGTAGGTCAGCACTTTGCCCTTAACCCCTTCAGCCCTTAGAGCCCCAAATGATGTGGCAAATACTGTCAGGTCTGTGTCTATGCGTGGAGACTGAGTCTGAGATGAGATAAAAGGGGAAACTGAGACCACCATGGTGTAAGTTGCTAAATTCAAGTAGCTGGCCAGTAGCAGGCTGGGGACTTGAACCCTGGTCTCTTTAATCCCAAACTGGCAGCCCTGTGCTCTAGATAGGGTTCTTGCTCTGTTTTCTGGAACACTGAACTAAAAAGATGCTGGGCATGGTCTTGTTTAAAACAGCAGCCAATCAGAAATAAGTATGGTGGGCAAGAAACAAGCAAGGATGGTTAGATAAATAGTGTGGAAATGTACGATTAAAAATACAGGGTTCTGAAAAATAAGATTTGAGGCTAGAATGTAGCTCAGTGGTAGAATTCTTGCCTGGAATGTGTTAGACCCTGGGTTCAGGTCCCACCATTGCATATTAAAACATCTTGAAGGAATAAATGACATGTAGAAATATCCCCCAAATTACTAAGTAAAAAATGATACGAGGCTCCTGCATGCATTCTATCTCAATTTCTGTGTGTATTTGCGTGCATGTGTGTGGTGCACATATATGTGTGGGGGTTCATGCATGTCAGAAGACAGTGTCGAGTGGCACCATTCTCCTTATTTTGAGACAGAGTCTCTCCTTGGCCTGGGACTCAGCAGGTAGGCAGGGTTGGCTGGTCAGGCAGCAAGCCCCAGGGATCTGCCTATTTCTGCATTCCCAGCATTGGGAATTCAAGCCCATAGTACAACAAGCAGCTTGGGTTTGGGTTTTTTTTTGGGGGGGTGGGGTGCAGAGGGAGTTCTGGGTCCTTGTGCTTGCCGTCTCTCCAGCCCCAGTGCTAACCTCTTAAGGATTTATTTTTAATTATGTGTAAGTGTGTGTCTACATGCAGATGTGTGTGGGTGAGTGTGAATGCCGGGTGGCCTCACCGCAGCTGGAGTTATACACAGTTTGTGAGCCACCTGAATTGGGTTTCTAGGAACTGAATTAAAGTCCCCCAGAAGAACAGCAAGTGTTCAAAAATTGGAATGCCCAGTCCTCGGGTGTCAAGGTCAGAGGAGGCAGCATGTGGACCAGGAAGCCACTGGGTGCATGTCTATAATCAGTCTCCAACTGGGTTGTTGTCGCATGGGTGTCTACACAGTACAAATTAACCCAGTTGTATAGTTCCGTGTGCCTTATATAGGTTTACATAATTTATATTTCCCTAAAAGAAGTGCAAAGATGTATAGAAATACCCTGGACGCGGAGTACAGGGTCAGCCATGATGATTCTGGGGCGCGATGTAAGATACATTATCTCCCATATAGTAGTTGGTGTTTCCCTTTGGCTTTGCAGTGGGCTGCCTTGTTCTTATAATTAGGATAGTGTTGGGTTCATGAGAACGGGGCTGGGGGTAGGAGTGGGGGGAGTGGTGGGGGGAGGGATGCACATGAGAACCAGTTAATACTGGAACCCTGGAAGTGCCTAGGTCTGTTCAAGGTCTCGGCACTGTGTGAACTAAAGGCCAGGGTCCAAGGCTAAAGAAAAAAGGGAGAGAAGGTCAGCTCTGGCTGCAGGAGAGGCCCAGGGCATTCTCGGATGGGCGTAAAGCAGCACCCTTAACACAGATTCCCCCCCCCCCCCCCCCCGACATTTAAGTCCTGCTGTGCAGGTGCTGCATAGAAACATCCTGGCCAAGGAGGCGACTTGCTGACTTGCTGTTCAGCTGCTGGTTGGATGGCTTGGTGCTGCCTGGTGGTGACATCAGGCCTCCCAGGAGCCTTTGGCTGTCAATCAGAAGGCTTTCTGAGGCAGGGAGCCATCTCTGCTCCTCTCTCTTTTTTAAAGGGACAGTTTCTGCCTGCATGAGGGAGCCAGGCTTCAGTCACCTTGATGCTTCCTTTCTCTTAAGAGTCTGGTTCCAGGCCAGTGGAGAAGCCAGAGGGAGATGAGACGAGGAAAGTTGTTAACAGTAATTCCCTCATTCCTGGTGTTTAACCATGACGCCAAAGTACTGACAATGAAGAGGCAGATGCACAGAACGTATTTAGGGACAGCCAGGTGTAGTGGCACACCTGTAACCCCAGCACTCAAGAGGCTAAGGCCGAATCGTGAGCTTGAGGCCCCGAGATACACAGGGAGAACCTACCTCAAAGAATAAACAGGAAGCACATCGGAAGCTTTGCGAGGGCTGAGAAATATCTTGGTGGCTGTGCAGGGCCAAAGACTTAGATCCCCAGAATCTATGTAGAAGATGGGTCCATGTGACAGCCCACCTATAATACTGAAAAGTATTTTATCAGAAAAGGAAAGTTTCCCACAAATTCCCAGTCTGTATCTCACTGACCACGACTGTCATATGCTCCCTCTAGCTGCAGTAGGGCCCAGGGAAGGCAGTTTTCTTCTAGATTAGACACATTTGATGATTCTGAAATTGGTATTACTTAAGAAGATGCAGGGGCTGGAGATATGGCTCAGTGGACTCAGGCTTGGTTCCCAGCGCCCACATGAGGGCTCACAAACACCCGAAACTCCAGTTCCAGGTGACCTGGTGTCATGTTCTGGCCTCTGTGGGGCTCCTGCATGCACGCGGTACACACATACCCACCCACAAACACCCAAACACATAAATTTAATAAATACATATTTTTAAAGGTATAAAGAACTGTTAACTCTCCCAGTTGTAAGTCCTCTTTTTATATTTAATCTTATTTAAAATTTACCAGTAATCTTGGATACTAAAACTTTGTGGGGTATGTGTGTGTGTGTGTGTGTGAGAGAGAGAGAGAGAGAGAGAGAGAGAGAGACAGAGAGAGAGAGAAACAGAGAGAGAGAGAGACAGAGAGAGAGACACAGAGAGAGAGAGACACACACAGAGAGAGAGAGAGAGACAGAGAGAGAGAGAGAGAGACAGAGAGAGAGAGAGACAGAGAGAGAGAATTGCTTTTGTGTTTGCATATGTGTCACACATCGTTTATGTGGAGGCCTGAGGTTGACACTGGGCATCTTCCATGACTGTGTGCCACCTTTTTTCATGGAGGCCGAGTTTCTCAGTGAACCTGGGACTTACTAATTTGGTCAGTGTAGCTAACTTTCCAGCTATGTCCAGCCTCCATCCTTTTCTGATATAATACTTTTCTTCTTCCTGAGGAAAACAAGAACATGATGGTTGGAGCTAGAATGTTGCTGGTTTTGCAATCGTGAGGCATTCCAAAGGAGAACTGCAGAGACCCCAACCTGCTGTTCTCGGGGGCTGGAAACAGTGGCTGCGTGGGCTGGCTAGTTTTATGTCAACTTGACAAGAGCAAAAGTCATCTGAAAGGAAGGGAACCTCCACTGAGAAACACCTCCATAGATGTGGGGGCCAAGGTACCATGAAACTGGGGTCAAGTCTTGTCCAACTCTGAAAATCTCAACTCCCTCCCTTGCTTGGGAACCCATAGCCTCGCAGGCTCCCCACTTTTGCCCCCCTTAAGGCGATCACGTAGCCTGGGCTGCCAGGTTACAGGTTGAACTTCCTCTCTTATAAGGTCCTGTACAGCAAGCACCTGGAATTCCTCTTCGTGCAAATAATGCATTCCCAGCACCTTGGCCCTGGCCAATGATGTACACTCACCCCAAAAGCCTCTACCCACTCCTCCAAAGGGTAAAATGGCCTTTGTTCCCCTCAATTAAATGAACTGCTCCCTGAAGCCTGTCTCCGGGGAGTCTGCTCTCCCACGCCACCTGAGGTCTCCATCACCCGTACCATTTCAGGCTCACTTTGCCTCTCAGGCCACCAGTCCTGCCTCAATTTATCTCTCAGGCCAATTGAGGGCTAGTTAAAGGAAGGGGAGCAGAGTGGAAACAAAACCTAGGATCTGGCTGTAGGGCGGTACCTTAGTTAACAATTGATGGGGGAGGGACCAGCCCATTGTGGGTGGTGCCATCCCCTGGCTGGTGCTCTCTGGTTCTATGAGAAAGCAGGCTGAGCCAGCCATGATGAGCCAGCCAGGAAGCAGGACCAGTCCATGGCCTCTGCATCAGCTCCAGCCTCCAGGTTCCTGCCCTGCTTGAGTTCCTGCCCTACTGGAGGACAGGAGCTTCCTTCAGTGACTGGTTACTTTGTAGAAGTGTAAGCCAAATAAACCCTTCCCTCCCCGCAGCTTGCTTTTTGTCATGCTTTTCTTGTCACAGCAACAGTAACACCGACTAAGACACTGTGGTTGCCTAACCCACTCTTTGCTAGCTGTTTATGTCATTGGGCACTTGGGTTTTCTACAACCCATGCCTTAAAAAAAGCAACCTTTAACTGGCCCATTCAACAATGTAAAAACATTAGTTAATACAGACTAGAAAGTTTGGAGACAAATGAAAAATTAAAGCAGTACCAATATTTTATTACAAGTAGGCACCACGTAAAACTGAACGTATGGCTTGGGGTGCATAAGGCTCTGGGCTCAATCTCCACAGCTAAGAGAGAGAGAAAGAGGACAGGGGGGAAGATCTATGGCTAAAGCAATATCAGCTGCGGCCCGTTAATATATTCTAAAAGTGTGTTTAACGAGCTGATCGCTCTGTGTGTAGGGTGTGGGTCGGTGCTTGTGGAGGCCAGGCTTGGGAGTCTCCTTCCATGGCTCTCCATATGATCGTTTTGAGACACGGACTCTCACTGAACCCAGAACAGATTGATTGATTAATTCCAAAGAGCTGCCTGTCTCCACCCACCCCCACCCTCTAACACCCTCAGATCACGTCCCCTCCCCATCCCCACCCCCACACCACACCACCCCAAGCTTTCAAGCCAAGGCTACAGATGTGAAAGACTACACCTGGTGTCTTTGTTTCTTATCTGTCTGTCTGTCTGTCTGTCTGTCTGTCTGTCTATCTATCTGTCTATCTTTTGCGTGTATGGGTATTCTGCTTGCACTTATGTCTGTACCTCCTATGTGCCTGGTACCCATGGAGGCCAGAAAAGGACACCAGATTCCCTGGAACTGGAGTTACAGGTGGTTGTGAGCTGCTGTGTGGGGGCTGGGAATCAAACCCAGAGCCTCTGGAAGAGCAGCCGGCGCTCTCAGCCGTGGAACCATCTCTTCAGCCAATACTAGGCTTCTTGACATAGGAGCCGGGGACTCACGCTTGTGCGTTGAGCCCTTTACTGACTGAGCCATCTCCCCAGGGCCAGATGTTTCGTTTTATTTTTGCTTTTAAACTCCAAATTTTTAAGCAAACGTGGGATTTACAGAAAAGTTACAGAAACAGGGCCCAAACTTCCCACTGGCCCTTTATCCCACTTTCTCTGACGTTACCATCTTACATAATCCTGGTACATTTGTAAAACTTAAAAGATGGACTTGGTGATTGGAAGTCTATTATTAACAGCTCTACATATTTAATTCAGATTTTCTAATTTTTCCTGAAGATGTATTTTCTCTTCCAGTTCCTTAATTAGAATACCATCCTGTATTATGTAGGTGTCCCATCTCTTTGGTCTCTTCCAGCTTGTGAGTGTCTCAATTAACTTGGGTTCCAGGCCTTGACACTTTGGAAGAACTTTCTGGAATGTCTCTAACTTTGGCACGTCAGGTGCTGGGAATGAGACTCCACGGGAGCCACAGGCTCACCTTGTCACATCACATGAGAGGATGCGTCACACCCATCGGTCTGGACACATCTTTGTTCTCTTATCCTTGTGCTTTTCCATATTGCTCATCGCAAGTCTGTGAAAAGAGTAAGTCTGGAGAATCCCACCAAAGTGGGGGTTCACTTTTTTTTTTAATTTGAGAGAAGGAATTGATGTTCGGGGCTTGGCTAGAGGACAGGGAGGATAAGTATAGCTGCGACATCAATCTTTAATCGGTCTGGAGACTGGCCAGGGTGAGGTGGAGATGACTTTGAGAATCACACGACTGCTGGCAAAGTGAAGACTTAGGGCCTTCTGGAGGTATTTTTTAATACCGCGTTATTTTCTTCTTAGCTTATCTCTCTGGTAAAGGTGGGGGCCAACTGCTACTTTTTTTTAATCTTATAGCTGGCTCCACTGCAGGAGTGAGTCAGGTGGGCCAGAGATGTGTGCTACAACACACGTGCACCTGTGCTCACTTACACATCCCGCACACACATTAATAATAATAAGTAAATAAAGGATAGATGCATGGAGAGAAAGACACAGAGATAGAGAGTGCTTGGCTTCCAGATTCCTCTTTCCTCTTAGCCCCAAATCCTGATCACATCGTGCCTCTATGGGGATGGACTTTCGCTAAAGGGACGGCCTTACATATTGAAGCTGCTTCAAATTTGGTTTTGGCAACTGAATGTAGATTTTCTGCTCACTCCGGTTTCTCCTTTCCCAGCGTGTCACCATTCCTGTGTTCTTCTCCTCTCTGAGCCCCCAAATCTGTCTCAGAAATACAAGCCTCTAGGGTGAAAACCACCAAGGATTGGACACCAGTCCAGCCGGATGGCCTTCAGCGCTCTGCGTTTGTTCTAGCTGAAAAACGAGGAAGGTATGATTACTGCAAGGCAGATGTAAGTATGAGACAAGGTAAGCGCAACGCTGTGGCCCAAATGTAGCCGAGCATTCCATATATGGTAGCCACGGTTAATACTCCACTCTCTTTGCCAAGTGCCGGCAATTTACTTATTTCCCATTTCCATGAGACATCTGCTGGCTATGGCCGGTTTTTTTTTTCTTCATATGATTCATACAACACTGGAAGCTTCTAGAGAAGTCTCAGCAGCACTAGGCTCCATCTTGTAAGTGCAGCCAAAGACGACAATTGCATAGTCTGTGCCTAGTTGTGTGTTGGCAAATATTTATCAGAGACGGCATTCTCATACAAGGATTTACTGAGCAATGTCTCAATAAACATGATAGAGACTTCCTTTCCTCATTGCTGTGACAAAACAGCCAACAAATGCTGCTTCAGGGAGGACGGTTTAGTTCCCTCAGAGTCTGAGGGTTCAGCCTACCATGGCGGGGAAAGCATGGCAGCAGGAGTGTGAGGCAGCAGACGGTCACCTTGCTTCCTCAGCCAGGAGATGAGTGTCAGCAGAGATAAACGCTCACCCTCAGCTCACTTCTCCTCTTTTGTCAGTTCCCAGCCCAAAGACCGGTGGTACCCACAGCTATGATGGCTCTTCCCCCCTCAGTTAACTTCCCTCACAGCTGTGTGGGACACTTTGTCTCCTGGGTGACCTCTGGGTCCTGTCAGGTTGGTGATAAATATTAACCAGTGTATGGACGAGAAAAGCTGCTGTTTTGGGGGGTTTTTTGTTTTTTGTTTTTTTTTAAACAACGTTTCAATCATTCACTTTTTACCAAATAAAGACTAGGGAGCCAGATTCTGGAGTGAAAGCCTGCTAGTTCAGAGAGGCAAAGAAAGCACAGAGCTGACCTTCCTCCTCAGTTGATGTACCCAAAGGCATGGCCCTCTCTGACTCCATCTCAAACAACCTCCCAAACGGAATGTCCCTCCCTTCTACTTCCTGTGCATCCCTCTATCTGTCCTCCTGACTTCTGCTTACACTCTATGGTGTTTTTCTTAATAATCCTATGTTGACTCCCTGTCAGCTGGTTGCTTGCTCCGCCTCTTGACCTATGGTTGACTTAATCCCGTTTACAATATTCAAGCAGAAAGCTCTTGGTACGTCATAAGGCCTGCCCACACCACAAGTAAAAAACAGGTTTTTCCAATAAATAACACACTCTTGGGGCTCACGGTGTGACCAAATATCCTGCAACAAAAGGCAGCAAAGGGCAAAAGGGAAAACAAGGTAGGAGAAAGAAAGTTGGGGGGCAGAAGGAAGGAAGGAAGGAGAGAGAGAGAGAGAGAGAGAGAGAGAGAGAGAGAGAGAGAGAGAGAGAGATGGTCCAGCTGAGCTGCAGTCCCACAGAGGATATTACATGTCTACTAACCGTCAAGAGGGTATGCAGGCATAAGACAAGGGAGCGATGGGGGAGTGTCTATTGGGGGATATCTCAGCCCTGCTCAGTCATGGTACAGGCTGCCTTTGGGAATGGGAATCACAAGAAAGTTCCATTGGCTGAAGGGAATTCTCATAAGGGGATAGCGGGGACCTCCGCGTTAGCAAGTGTGACAGAAGCTAGGGGTTGGGCAGGCTATGTGGAGAAGGCCATATGGCCACAGCCTTAGTACGCGTCATCCTCTGGTGGCCACTACTCTGCCAATCATGTCGTGGAAAACGCGATAGAGACAGAGATGCGCTGCTGTTGGGGCTGTGGTGGTGAAGGGAGTACGTGTCACTGTGGGGGTGGTGCTGATGAGAGTGACGATGCCTATGGCTGTGTGCTGGTGGGAGTAAAGGTCGCAAGTGCCCACGTCCGTGTTTCTTCAAGGTTTGTCTCTTTCTCTCGCGCTTTGTGTTTCTTCAGTGGCCCTGGAAATCAGAAAGACTTAACGTTTCATCTTGTCATGACACGCAGATAAAGACATGATGGGGCGAATGGAAACGCATTCACCCTGCCTGGGCAGGCCTGCTGTGTGTATTTTTTTTTTAAAACAATGTACACATTCCCAGGGCTGTCATTTATTCTATTTGCTACTATGTGTCATGCTTTATTGTGAACTATAGGGGGCATGGTGACTTCAGACTTTTTAACATGTCAAACCCAGGAGCGGAGTTTGGCATGCCAACATTGTTTAGGAAGCCCTATAGTTTCTGGCATGTGTCTACCCCGACACAGGACACCAAACTATGGGTTTAGCTGCAATGATTTGCTTGGGGGTAGGGGAGCTGTGGACTGTGCCTGTGTGTCAGCAGGTCAGCATGCTGGCGGGGTGTTTACAGTGTAAGGCGGCTGTGTCTCCCTTGGTGTGTGCCAGAGTCTCCGCCCCCTTCCCTTCTCCCTTCCAAGGTGAGGCAGCCAGGAAGGAGCCATGCTTGGTGCATTCCAGGAACCCACCACTTACACATGCAATGAAGCAGCCCTCTGCCCAGGAGCTAGCCTGTGGCAGGGGAAATGGACACTACCCATGTGGGGCGGGGATATGTGTGTGAAAAAAAAAATCCCTGCCCTCCCAGAGTTACAGACAAGTAGGTTTTAAATATGACCCATTCCGATCATAGGTGTGGAAACTGAGGCTTAATAACCAAGGACAGAGGGCAGAGGGCAGAGCTAAGGGTGTAACTGAGCTCAGATGCATTCCAAGAGCCCCACATGTCAACAATTCTATGCTGGGCAGTAGACAATCTGTCTGCCTGTCTGCCTGTCTGTCTGTCCTTCTGTCTGTTTGCTTGTTTTGTCACCCCCACCTCCTCCCTCTATTCTTCTGGTACTAGAGTAATTAACTGCTTTCAGAAAACACCCTCCACAATACCATCTAGACAGTGCCAGCTGGGCATCCTGCCTTCCTTCTCTGAGCCTACACTGGTAAGACACTCTTTCCATTTCGTAGACTTCTCAGAACTAGGGCTCCCAGTGAGGCCAGCTCTGTCCCCAGACTGTCTACAGTCCTGTGCACCAGCCTGTGGTTCTTCTATAAAGCCACATGTCCTCCAGTTACGTGGACTCACTTCCGTTGCACATAATCCAGTACCTAGGCTGTCAGAGTCATGTACCCTCCAAGCTCCAATGTGGACCTCAAGCAAGTCTTGTCACCTCCTCACTCTTAGCCTCTGCCTTGTGGGAAGCCAGAGGGCGGAGATCCTATTTACCTGAGCCAGGCTTTGCCAACACACCTGCACTCCAGCCCCCTTCTTCAGATAACCTTCCAAGAAATGCTTCCCAGTTCTACAGGACGACCTGAGACACACAGCGCTGACCATTAAAAAAGAGTGGCAGGAGAGCGTGCAAACACACAGGTGCAGCTTTCTGTGCTCGGCTTCGCGGGGTGGGTGCTAATTACTGCACTCTTGCACAAAGCCTAGACAGGTAATAGCTCAGCAAGTTTGCTATCAGCCAACATCTCCTCCCTTGTGTCTATTTTTGAGTCACCACAGGTACTTATTAGTGTCACATGCCAGGACTATATAGGTCAGAAAAGAGCCATTTCTTGGAAACATTTCCATCAGGATTGCATTGAGTGGCACATAAGAGAAATCCGCCCAAGTAGTACTTTCCCCCTTCTCACCTAAGAAGACAGTCTGGGCAGGTTCAGAGGGGGAAGAAATCCTGCAGGACGAGAGTTCCTTTTTCTTGTTCTGCTGTCCTCAGTCCTTAGGAGCGGAGCGCTCATCCTCACAGCCACAAGATGGCTGCCCCACTTCCGGAACTCTCACCTGTGCTCCAGGCAGAAAAAAGAGCAAAAGGAAAAGGAAAATGGCCTGTGCTGGCTGAGAGAGAGGGAGAGAGAGAGAGAGAGGAGAGAGGAGAGAGGAGAGAGAGACAGAGAGAGAGAGAGAGAGAGACAGAGACAGAGACAGAGACAGAGACAGAGACAGAGAGAGAGAGAAGAGAGAGACAGAGAGACAGAGAGACAGAGACAGAGACAGACACAGAGAGAGCATATAGGAGATTCCCAGAGAGTCCCATTGTGGTCCCAGTTACATCTCGTTGTGCTGTGATGATCTCTCAGCTCTTGCCTCTTTGAAGGAAAGAATTCAATCAAAAGACAGACAGTTAGAGCAGCGGTTTATTTAGCAAAGCAAGCATTCAAAGGCAGACTGGAGTGGAATGCCCCAGGCAGTGAGCAGCCCAGGGGGCTCTGCACTGTGCATTATAAGGAAGTTTTTATGAATATTCATGAGGTTGATGATAGGCTTAATGGGCAAGGTACTTTTTTTGCCATGCCAAACCATGGTGCACTGACCCAGGACCAACAGCCTTGCTGATGAACAACAGAGCAAATGCTATTAACTCACACTGTGAGCATGGAGCCTCCATATTTCTCTGTGTGTGTGTGTGTTTTTTTTTTTTTTTAATATCTTTCATGAGGTTTGGATGGCATGGGGCTTTCTATGGCTTCTAGATTTGTCTGGTCATCAGAACTGATAAGGAACTTTGTTCAGAATGCTGCTGCCCACACACCCAGGGCCTATGCTTGTGCATTCTGGTTCCTGTTGCCCTGGAGTAGAAGTCCAGACCTGACTGTTTCCCAAGTTTTCAGTAGGCCTGTACATCAGATTCGCAGGCCCCTGTCTCCTAAGCCAGAGCTATGAGACATGGACTTCTACACACAACTTTAATCCCAGCCCTCAGGAGGCAGAGGCAAACAGGTCTCTGTGAGTTCAAGTCCAGCCTGGTCTACATAGTGAGTTCCAGGCCAGCTAGAGCTGTACAGTGAAAACTTGTCTAAAAGAAGAGGAGGAGGAGGAGGAGGAAGAGGAGGAGGAGGAGGAGGAAGCAGGCCAGTGGTGGAATTTGTTCACCAGAGAAAATGATTAAATTAATCCAGGGTTTGGACATTATACTTTTAATTTTTATTATATTCTTCAACTCCATTTTTTAAGCAAAGGGTGACAATTTGTAAGTGTGTGTCAGGGGCTGTGTGTAAAAACGGGTGTGTGGGACTCTGTGACCATCGCACCCAACAGAGTAATGATCCAAAGAGGCAGGCAAGAAGGCATTTTTGTTCAACCTGCCTCAGTAGATGATGATGTTTCAAACTTCAAGAGTCTGACCCCCAAGTAGTTTACTTTAGGCATCTTTAAGCACAGAATGTTCCTGGTGATAATGAATGCAATCCCACATCCGCAACAAAGCTTAACATGACTACATCAAAAGTCTTTGCAAAGTGTGTGTGCCAACTTTTATAAAGGTAGGTTCTATAGACTGAGAAAACAGGCTCGTGAGCAGAGTCTGGGAAGTGGCTTCTGCTACATGGATAAGCACATGGTTCACCAGGCTATTAGCCATGTCCACTCCTAGCCTTCAGGGTGGAAAACAGGCTGCACATCTCTCCCTTTAAAGAGACAATCCTTTAACATTCCTGGTTCCCCCGGTGTTTATCTGTGAGCACAAGGACCTCCATGCCTCCTTCATATGGATCCATGTGTACGTGTGTCATGTCCTACATGTAGAAGTCACAGGACAACTTGCAGAAGTTGGTTCTCTCCTTCCACTATGTAGCTTCCCACTTGCCAAATTCAGGTTGTCAGTCTTGGTAGCAAGCGCCTATACCAGCTGAGCCCTGGCTGCACCCTCAGCTCTAGACTGTCTGGGTAATTCCACACACTGTTTTGTGTCCTTTGTCTCTTTCAGCACATTTAAGATAGCTGGCTTCTTTTTTCCCTTGAGTTTTCGAGACAGGGTTTTGAAACCCTGGCTCCATAGCCCTGGCTGTCCTGGAACTCGCTCTGTAGAACTCAGAAATCTTCCTGCCTCTGCCTTCCAAGCGCTAGGGTTAAAGGAGTGCGCCACCATGCCTGCCTTAAGATAGGTGGTTTGAAGTCTTTGGCGATTAGCTTCTGTGGCTTTATTTAGTTCTGTGGAGGCTCTTGTTTCATTTCCTTGTATGCCTGGTGATCTTAAGTGTATGTGTGTGTATGTGTGTGTGTGTGTTGTGTCCTTTTGTTAAAAAATGGACAACTGGGCTGGCAAAATTGCTCAGTGGTTAAAGGCACCTGTCTTAAGCTCGGCGGCCTGATTCAGATCCCCAGGACCAACATGGTGAAAGAGGAGAACCTGAACCTGCAAGTTGTCCTCTGCCCTCCACATGCATGCTGTGGTGCATGCATGTGTGTGCTGTGGTGCATGCATGTGCATGCTGCGGTGCATGCTGTGGTGCATGCATGAGTGTGCTGTAGTGCATGCATGTGTGTGCTGTGGTGCATGCATATGTGTGCTGTGGTGCATGCATGTGTGTGCTGTGGTGCATGCATGTGTGTGCTGTGGTACGTGCATGTGCATGCTGCGGTGCATGCATGTGCATCGGCATCCATACAAACACGCACAAAATGAGTAAGTAACTAATACAAATTTGAAAGCGGGACATTTGGCTGGTATGTGGCTTGGGAAATCAGGCCCTGCTCCTTCGTCGGTTTGCTGTTCGATTATGGAGGCCGCAGGCATGTTTCTTTAGTGATTCTTGTAACTATTTTAGCAAACAAAAGGAGTATATTCTGAGGGCCATACATGCACCATCATGCCTGTAATCACAGTCCCGGGGAGGCTGGGGAAAGAGGGTTTGGAGTTAGAGGCTGTTGTGAGCTATGCAGTGAGTTCTGGGCAAATAGTTTGGGCTACAGAACATGACCTTATGAAAAAAAAAGAAAGAAAGGAAGGGAGGGAGGGGGAGAGGAAGGAAAGGAGGAAGGGAGGGAGGGAGGGGGGAAGGAAGGATGGAGGGAGGGGAAGGATGGGGGTACAAAATCCCTTTAGATTTCGTTCAGTGAGTTTTTACAGAAGCATCCCTGAACACAAGAAATCCAAGACAACAAACAGCTCCCTTGGGCTCAGCACACAGGCCCAGTGCTGATGCTGTCCTTCAACATGAAACTGGGCTGCTCAGAGCTTTGCTCAACCTTCAGTTCCATGGGGCTGCTTCTAAGTTGTGTTTCTTGATTCACCATCCACCTAGGTGCTGCGACCACGTGAACCTTCAACCGTTTTCTCTGGTCGGCTCTGACAAAGCTGGCTTTGATGGTCCTCACTGCTCCTGTGGAGGAGTGTGAGAACCACTTGCTCCTACAGACATGGACCTGCCTATGTGAGGCTCCCCTGGCCCTGTCATGGGTAGCGAGATCGGCACCTGCTGCTGTGGGACCATAATTCTGTGATGGCCAGTATGACTCTCGGGACCCAGAGATGAATACAGTCCTGGATCTGACTCCACAGAGTCCTCTGGCTTGGGGCCTTCCATTCGAATCTTCTCATTTCCCTCCAGCTCCTGTAAGGTGAGGAAGATGATGGGTCATCTTTCCTGTGAATAGCTGTCTTCTTGGTGGCTGTACACATGGACACCATGGAGACACCTAGTGGTGAGTCGCCGTCTTTGGGCTTAGTGAGGTGATGACTCAATTGCTCCCATAAAATACACACATACACACACACACACACACACAGAGAGAGAGAGAGAGAGAGAGAGAGAGAGAGAGACAGAGAGACAGAGAGAGACAGAGAGACAGAGACAGAGACAGAGTCAGAAACACACAGAGAGAGACAGAGAGACAAAGAGAGAGACAGAGACAGAGAGACAGACAGAGAGAGACAGACAGACAGACAGACATTATTGCTGGGTGGTGGTACAAACCTTTAGTCTCAGCACTTGGGAGGCAGAGGCACGCAGATCTCTGAATTCGAGGCCAGCCTAGTCTACAGAGTGAGTTCCAGAACAGCCAGGCCTGCACAGAGAAACCCTGTCTTGGGGGGAAAAAAAAGCAAAAACAAAATCAGAGTATTCAACATATTTATTTATTATTTATTTGGGGGTATGAGCACGCCATAGAACACATGTAAATGCCAGAGAACACCTTACTACCATGTGGGCCCAGGGGATTGAACAAGGCCATCAGGCTCAGTGACATGATGTAGCTCACTGGTTTCTTTTTCCACCCTCCTTGTGCCACATATCCCTTACAGTCTGGTGTCGCTCATCAACACCTTTTTGTTGTGTCTTAAAATAAGATTTCATATATAGACTTATAAAAGGAATCATTTGTAGGTCCCCATTTGTTGTTGTTGTTGTTTGTTTGTTTGTTTGTTTTTTAATGTTGGTGGGAGAATAATTAAGCACTCAGCAGCAACCATACTTTGAAGATCTCTGGGGGACCTTGCAGCTAAGCTGTGATTTTTCCGGCAGCTTAAGTGTCTTTAACGGGCTTTTTCAACTGGCATTGGGTTTATCAGGCAAGATCCACTGTACACAGAGGAGATTTTCTACTGAAACATAGTTATCAAATCTTTAAAAACCAAATCGGTCACGTAACAACAGATTCATCCCTAGACATGTTTGAACACTGCGTTAAGAAGAACCATAATTCAAAGTCATGACGGGCATAGCTGAGATTTTCAAATGACTTCCACAGCAGCAGTGAGCTAAGCACATGTGCAGTTCCTGTTAGTGAGTAGGTCACAGACACAGCTAGACACCACCGTGCTCTACTGTTCATGGCCACAGCCGGGGGAGATGCCACCCATGGCCACAGCCAGGGGAGATGCCACCCATGGCCACAGCTGGGGGAGATGCCACCCATGGCCACAGCCAGGGGAGATGCCACCCATGGCCACAGCCGGGGGAGATGCCACCCATGGCCACAGCTGGGGGAAATGCCACCCATGGCCACAGCCGGGGGAGATGCCACCTGGATCTTGTGCAAATGAGGCCTGCACTTCTCACACAGCATTGTGGGCCTCCTAATCAGAAATTCTGCCATGGGCCTTTGCCAGAATCTTCATAACCAGTTTTGTTCTTACTTATTCCACACTTTGCCCAAACGTACGCCAATCCTTGCTGTCTGTAGGAAGCATATTGACCCATGGCTATTGAAAACTGTGTATGCTGGGCGTGAGTGGTGGCGCATACCTTTAATCCCAGCACTCGGGAGGCAGAGGTAGGTGGATTGCTGTGAGTTCGAGGCCAGCCTGGTCTACAAAGTGAGTCTAGGACAGCCAAGGCTACACAGAGAAACCCTATCTCAAAAATACAAAACAAAACAATAAAAAGTACAATTTTTAAAAAAAGAAATAAAACTGTGTATGTGGGAAGAACTTAATAACCACAAACAATGGTGTATCCATGCACCATGGATACTGTGTGTGTGTGTGTGTGTGTGTGTGTGTGTGTGTGTGTGTGTGTGTGTGTCCATCCACAAGGTCACTCACTAAGCCTGGAGCTCATCAATTTGGCTAGATTGTCTTATCTCCACTTCCCCGGTGCCGGGACCACAGGGGCAGGGCCTGTCCAGCTTTTCCCACAGGTCCTGGGAATCCAGCTCCAGGATCTTTACGTCCTTGCTTTTAAGCTGGTTAAATTCACCATAAAAGACTCTTAAAACATCTTTTAATAAAAGGACATTCCAGGGCTGGAGAGATGGATCAAGTGGTTAAGAGCACTATCTGCTATTCCAAAGGACCTGGGTTCGATTCTCAGCACCCACATGGCAGCTCACACCTGTCTGTAACTCCAGTACCAAGGGATCTGACACATTCATACTAATGCACATTTAAAAAGAAAGAAAAGAAAAAAAAGGAAAAGAAGAGGACATTCCTCCCAAGGAGAGTATAACAATGTGTATCTTTTCATCTAAACATCTCAGCATCCATGCAGGAATTCTAATATGTAGCTTAGAAGAAGCCAGAGATACTGGGCGGAGCTCTCAGCCCCACTCGGGAGCTTCCACTAGGTACCTGCTTGTGGTGTGGAACTCCCCCCACCCCATTCCCTCACTCTCTTCCACTATGCTTGGCGCATAGCGACACACCCTTCTCACTCCCCACGCTGTGCTGTGGAGGATGCTAGCCATAAGCCACACGCACATACTTGACCCTGAAATCGATGTCCAGCTCAAATCTTTCCTAACCATATTTAAAGTGTTCGGTGGTCTCACACAGCAGTGGCTGGCCGCTGTACAGGACGGTGTATAACCTACACTGCATAAAGGTCTATGGAACAGGGCAGAGGTTGGCAAACTCTACCTAGCACAGGTCCCTGCCGCGTGGGTCTGTCTCTGTCATTGTGGCAGAAGAGCAGCCACAAGCAATGCATGGAGCGCCCACTGGGGCATGTGGCCGCAATCCAAAAGACTTGATTTAGGAGCCCTGAACTCAAACGCTACATCATTTTCACTGGTCAAAAAATATCACTACCCTTTTGATTGCTTGGAGAAAGTACAAATCCCCGCCCTATGGACTGCAGGTGAGTAAGCAGCAAGCTAGATTTAGGCCCAGGTCATCACATATTGACCTTTGTCTTAGCGAATTGCCTTTTATGAGGTCTATGGCTGTTATTTCACTGAGTTCAGAGAGAAGCAGAGCCTAACATATGCAAGTCTTTTCCGCCTTGAACCGGGAAGTCTGATCATCTGTTCAGGGCCTGCTTTCCCACGCACTTTGGGATCTCTGGATGAGGACCCATCCTTCCTATGCATTCTTCTCCCTGTGTTCAGAGCGATGTCTGACATCTGACAGCTCTCACCTGAACCTGTGTAATGGACGCAGGCCCACCAGCTACCTCCTGACTGTCATTTGGCTTTTCCCTTGGTTCTGTCTTCAAGCTGAGGAGATGATTCCTGTCGGCTCAACACTTTTCTTTCTTGTTAACAACGAACACACTGACATTCCAATTTCCCACTCGGGTCCCAGGAGCTCGGCTTATGTATTTTCACCTCTGAGAGATGACAGCAGCTCTTGTGCTATGCAGCATCCTGGTCACAAAGCTGCAAGTGGATTTGATAAAGAGACTCATAGAGAGAGGGGAAGCAGCTGGGAGAATGTCACCACTTGGAGAGTGTTCAATGCTGAAATCGCCCTCTCCAAGATAAAGGTGAGAAGGCTACCTAAAATGTTAACATCTCTGCAATCCTAAGAGGACACTGTAATAGGTTTGAAACTAGTTGAGGGGGCAAAAGCCACATAGTCCTGAAAAGTAGTTGCCTGTGAGGGCTATCGACTAGAAGGGAGCATGTGAGAAACCTCTGGTATACTGAGAATGTTCCAGATCTTCATCTGTTAGTAGTTTCACACGTACACGCTTACACAGTGTTTCACCTGTACTTATAAGATATGGCTCTTCTATGAGCTGTTTCTTACATTTAAGAAATGAAGCGTCCTTAGCCGGGCGTGGTGGCGCAAGCCTTTAATCCCAGCACTTGGGAGGCAGAGGCAGGCGGGTCACTGTGAGTTCGAGGCCAGCCTGGTCTACAAAGTGAGTCCAGGACAGCCAAGGCTACACAGAGAAACCCTGTCTCGAAAAACAACAACAACAACAACAAGAAATGAAGCGTCCGGCTAACTCAGTTGGTAGAGCATGAGACTCTTAATCTCAGGGATGTGGGTTCGAGCTCCATGTTGGGCATTCATTATTATCCTAAACTATCATTTTAGCTGGGCGTGGTGGCTCATGCCTTTAATCCCAGCACTCGGGAGGCAGAGGCAGGTGGATCGCTGTGAGTCCAGGACAGCCAAGGCTACACAGAGAAACCCTGTCTTGAAAAAAGAAAAAAGAAATGAAGGTGATAATTAGGTAAATGAACCCAAAGCCACAGTGAGACATCACCTCAAATGGATCAGGACACGGTGACTGGAGGGGAGGTGGCTGGTGAGGGGCTTGCTGGGACAGCATGAGGACCTGAGCTCAGATTCTCAGCATCCACATAAAAGCCTGGCATGACAGCCCACATCTGTGACCCCGGACTGGAGGGGAGGGCGGAGGCTGACGAGAGGTTAAGTTCTTTAAGCTTTCCAGTCAGCCAGTCTAGCTGAACCAGTGAAGTTCAGATTCAGTGGGAGATCCTGTCTCAAAAACTAAGGTGGTGAGCAACCAAGGAAGACATTTAATATTAACCCCTGCCTTCTACTCCATATGCACATATTTGCACATGTGTGCACATACACACCCAAGAACACTTATGCTTGCTTACAATACACACACACACACACACACACACACACACACACAGAGAGAGAAAGAGAGAGAGAGAGAGAGAGAGACAGAGAGAGAGAGACAGAGAGAGAGAGACAGAGAGACAGAGAGAGACAGAGAGAGACAGAGAGAGAGACAGAGAGAGAGAGAGAGAGAGAGAGAGAGAGAGAGAGAGAGAGAGAGAGAGATCAGAGAATATAGATGGTAAAATTGAGCCTTTGGGCACTAGTGTTGTAAATGAAAAGAGCCATTAAAGAAAAGAGAACGGTAATTACCTTTTAAAAGTAAAAATCTGGGGCTGGAGAGATGGCTCAATGGTTAAGAGCGCCGCCTGCTCTTCCAAAGGACCTGAGTTCAATTCCCAGCAACCACAGGGTGGCTCATAAATGTGATATGGCGCCTTCTTCTGGCTTGCAGGATTACATGCAAGCAGAGCACTGTATATATAATAATAAATAAATAAATCTTTTTTTAAAAAAGTAAAAATCGAAGGAAGGGCGGTTAAGAGCCCTTGCCACTGTTACAGAGGACTCAAGGTCAATTCCCACCCACAGAGGTTGGCTCACTATTGCCTATAATTCCAGCTCCACAGACACACACACACACACACACACACACACACACACACACACACAAATATTAAAGATAAATTTGCCCTATAATCCATCAATTCCAATTCTGAAATTGACAGAACTGACCTCGGTGGTTAGGGAATTAGCTCAGCGGTAGAGAGAGCATTTCTCCAGTGTCTGGTCCCCAGAAATGATCCCTCCAGATCCTGACAGCATTGCTCACAGTGACCAGGCAGGGAAACAACCCAAGTGTCCACCAGGGATTAGTGAATAAACAAAGCCTGACGCAAACCCACAACAGAACAGATTCAGTGCCAAAAAGAAAGAGGAAAAACAAGAAACTAATGTTTGCATTCACCACACTTATGAGAAGGAACAGGACCACAAATAAGTACATAAAATCAAGTGATCAGAAGCAAGGCCGAGAGGAGAAGTGAAGTTTAGGGTGTGCTCAGAACATGTTGCCCAGAAGTTTGCCTCTGCCCCTTTGGGCTGCTATACCAAACTATCATAAACTCCATGGCTCATAAACCACAGACTTTTATTCCCATATATTTATAGACCAGGACATTCAAAATCAAGCAGAAGATCCAGTGTCGTGTGGCTCACCTTCGAGTGCGCAGACAGTGCCACATGATGCCGGAATGACAATTCCTGTGGTCCTCTCTCATAAGAGCCCAATTCCACTTACAAGGTGCCCACCTTCGTGGTCTCATCACCTCCCAAAGCTCCCCACCTCCAATACTGTGACTGGGCCCTAGGATTTCAACAGAGGAACTGGGGGTGTGGCAGGGTCCACAAGACTCAGACCACAGTGCTGCAGTTTACAGTGGAGGAAAAAAATCAAAGTGACTACCAAGATGTCCCTGAGGGGTGGCACTGGAGCTGGGGAACTGGCCGTCACTTTCACTTGAAGCTCTTCTGCATATTTAGAGTGTAGTTGTGTATATTTAGGGGCAGGGGATCTAGGAGTTGAACCTATTGCCTTGTGCGTGGTAAGCAAGTACTCTACCACAGTCTATATCCTCAACCTACTTTTTATTTTTTATTTTTTAATCTTTTTTTTTTCTTGAGACAGAGTTTCTCTGTATAGCCTTGGCTGTCCTGGACTCACTTTGCAGACCAGGCTGGTCTCAAACTCACAGAAATCCACCCACCTCCACCTCCCTGAGTGCTGGGATTACAGGCATGTGCCACCGCACCAGGCTATGTTTTTTTTTTAAGTCTTAAGACAGGTTTTCATTAAGTTGTCCGACTGGCCTTGAACTCTGCATTCTCTTACTTCAGCACACACATACCCCCAATAACTAGGACTGCAGCCCGACTTTAGATATTTGTATTCATTTGTTTCAAATAATGCCGTCTTTAAGGTCACATCTGTAAGCCTTGCCATAGCAGACAAGTGTCACTACTTTACTTCCCTGGTTTCTTCTTCCTTGTGTGCATAGCAGAGAAACTCTCTTTACTTCATGGACCCATGGTTAGCATTGATTGCTGCCTTGACAATATTTATAATCACTTAGGAGATGAGACTCTGGGCATGCCTGTGAGAATGCTTCTGGGGAGATTTAACTGAGGTGGGAAGACCCACCATGGAAATAAAAAAAAAATACCATTCTATAGGCTCCAAACTTAGCTAAATAAATAGGAAGAAGCAAGTGAGCTTCAGCATTTATGTACTTCCTGATTGTGGATGCACTGTGACCAGCCACTCCATTCCCATCAAGACTAGCTATTCCTCCAAGCTGTGAGCCAAAATAAACACTTGCATCGACTTTTTAAAAGGTAATTATCATAGCAATAAGAACAGTTACTGATGTAGAAATTGGTACCAGGAGTGGGGTTGTTGCTGACAAACCTGCTCAGGTTTGTAGGCCTTTGGAACTGGTTTATGGGAAGAAATGCACGAGTTTGAACCTGCAAACTAGAGAAGCACCTGAATGTCCTAAGCAGGGCCTAAGGCATCATTTTAGTGGGAGTTTAGAAGACCAGAATGCTGAGAGAAATGTGGACGATGGAGGCCCTACTGACGATATTTCAGAGATGGACAAGGACCATAGTCAAAACTGAATTAGAGGCCATTCGTGTTATTTTCTGGCAAAGAATTTGGCTGCATTGTGCCTCTGTCTTGAAAGTCTGAGAGAAACTGGATCCAAAAGGAATGTATAAATGTATTTGGCAGAGGAAATTCCAGGATTCCGGAGAGAGTAACTTCAGTCTATGGAATGGTTATTAGAAAGAGTAGATGTGTGTGTGTGTGTGTGTGTGTGTGTGTGTGTGTGTGTGTGTGTGTAGGAAATGTAAGCAAATTAAAAGTTGCTGACAAGGTAGATATACAGAAACCAACTGTGATGGTTAACGAGGTTTATTCACACCATGAAAGAAAATCTTAAATTCTGCAGTAGGACAACAGGAAAATGCCCTGAGGGCAAGACTCCACCCATCAAAGGTTCCAACTTGTAAAAATGCTAATTTATTTGAGAGGAGAGAGCCTGGATTGAAAGCACCATGGAGGGGGCTCCCCACTTGAAAACACAATGCTCCTAGGAAGTGTTTTCCCAGGTCCAGCCAGTACAGCACCCAGAGGTTACTACAGTGGTGGTAGAAGGGGACCAAATTCCATTGGCAGCTGAAAGAACATGCTTTGTCCCTGTAGTGCTAGTTTTGTAGGCATGTAGAATACAGTGACAATACAATCACAGGCTAGGCAATTCGCAGCAGGGTCGTATTCCCTGCAAGGAGTCCCTGAGAGGCCACTGCATGAAGCTGTGAAGGTGAAGGCTAAGTGACTATGGACTTTCCAGCATGTTGTAACTAAAAGGATCATAGGATGCCCACTGAGGAAAGATGCAGGCAGAGAGGCACGAACCCAAGAGAGAGGCTACAGATACTACAGGCAGTGGGACCATGGGGAGGGGCTGCCTGTCTTAGTTACCTCTCTATGGCTATGATAAGACACCATGAACTAGGGCAATTTATAAAAGTGTTTATTTGGGGTTTACAGTTTCAGAGAGCTACAGTCCATGGCTGTCTTGGCCAGGGAGCATGGCAGCTGGCAGGTAGGCATGGTTCTGGAGCAGTAGCTGAGAGCTCACATCTTGAAACACAACCGTAGGGCAGGAAGAGCTAAAGGGAATGGCATGGGCTTTTGAAAACCTATCCTCAGTGACACACTTCCTCCAGCAAGGCCACACTCCCTAATCCTTCCTGAACAGTTCCACCTCCTGGGGACCAAACATTGCCACTGCCACACTATCCAGTCCTCATTCAAACCATTACACTGTCCAAGTCCACTTGAGTCCAGAGGATGTCACCAAGAGCCCACAAGAGCTGAGAGGCTGGTGCTGGCTCTGCTGTGTTTTGGTCTTATCGGACTTCCTTTGCTAGCTTCCTGTTTCTGCCTCTTAACATGGGATGTTTACTCTGCAACTTCTTGTGCTGGAAGCTTTTGGCTTGGGTTTTGTTTTTGTTTTGTTTGTTTGTTTGTTTTTTGGTATTATTGAGGCTCACAGATTGCCTTCAGTCTCAGGAGAGACTTTGGACGTCCACAAAGTGTTGGGACTGTTAAAGTCTGTGGACCCTTTTAGAGATATCCTCAATGCGTCTTGCATCATGAGATGAACAGAGACTTTAGAGCCAAAGTTGGAACGTTCTAACTAAGTGATGTGTTTATTCCTCAAATCAACACGGGGTGAGCTTGAGATGTTTAATCTTGTCAATTTGATGGGATTTAGAATCACTTAGGAGACAAAACTTCCTGGCTTAGCTGGGGGTGGGGCCATTGCTAGAGAGGCTTACTTGATGGGGGATGACCCACTATGAATGGGTGCTGGAGTCCTGACTGAAGAAATGTGAGGAAGTGAGGAGAACACCGGCATCCGTCTCTGCTTCCTGACAGGATACGCTGGGACCAGCGCTCTACTCCATCTTCACCATGACCGACCAACTGACTGTACCTTGAACTGTGAGACAAAATAAACCCTTCCTTCCTTCCTTCCCTGAGTGGCTTTTGCCAGGGCGTTTTGTCACAGAAGCATGAAAAGACCCAATAGTCAAGCATTAGCTAGAACCGCACGTGCCGGGAGCCTGGCACCCCGACAGGCATGTGACCAGCGCTAGCGGGAGAGGTCTGGGTCCTGAGTCATGATGCACAGCAATGACCTTAGGTACCTCCTGCTTATGTGACAGCTGAGCCTGTGTGGCCCAGCCTTATGCCTGGCCGCAGGAGGAACTGGACTGCTGGGCTAGGCCTGGCCTGGACTCCTGACTTCTAACCCAGGCCCTGCTGGCTGCTCCTGCCATCTCTGAGTCATCTGTTGTGTTTGGCTCAGGGCACAGGGGGAAAGAGAGCCACGGGGGAAGACATTCCCTCCTGTGCAAATTGCTTCCCTTTGAGCTGGCAAGTGCAAGGTGTTCAGATAAAGGTCAGGAGTAGATGTTTTCTTTAATATTCCTGGGAAAGAAGTGGGACAAATACAGGGGTGGGGTGGAAGAGAAAGGACTAGGGAGGAGAAAGAGGGGGAGTGCTGCCAAGCTTGATGGCTGAAAAGCCTTCTCATGACAGGAAACGGTCTTTGGGGGAGGGCATAAAAGCAGCAGAAGTTATAATCAGGAATATTGAGAGATGGTTGAGCAGGCCAGCCAGGCACTCAAGGCCACGTTCTGTACATCCTGGTCCCCTGAAACTCCGTCTCCTCCTCCTTCATCATCTGATCTCGGTCAGCCTCATCCCCTCTGACTGGCCTCTCTGAACCCAGCTTTGTGGCCTCCTCTAGCGCACCTCTTGTTCTCTGGCACTTCCCATCACGTCTTCCTAAATTGCATTTAATGAACTGTGTCAGCATTGCCCTTTAGAGCCATCTGTTGGTCCCTGGAAGACTGGAGGTCGCATCCTGGGCCTCTTCTGACTTAGGTCAGAAATTCATTTTAATTTTGGGGTTTTTTTCTTTGCCTATGTGATTTTAAAATATATATATTTTATGTTCACTGCCCAAAAGTAAAAACAGGAACTTTTTAAAAAAAATTTAAAACCCCAATTTCTGTCTTTCTTGGACAAACTGGAAGCCAAGCAACATGGGCTTCTCTCTCTCTCTCTCTCTCTCTCTCTCTCTCTCTCTCTCTCTCTCTCTCCTCTCAGAGCAGTGCCTCCTTTGAAAAGAATGTGCCTTCCCCATTTGTCCCCAGGCCCCACCACACCCTACTGTCACCCTGGCAAGAGGGCCTCATGGCGAAGGCTGTGTGTCACCACACTGGCATTAACAGTTTCTTTTACACTGGATTAAAGAAGAAAGCTAATCCCTTTACCCGTTTTTCTCTCTCACCCCCTCACTTCTCAGATTTCACATCATAGACTAAAGCCTGCTGCCTGGGCTTCCCGCCCCTTTGGGGAGGAATGGCCCTGGAATACAAGCCTGTGGCCTTGCTCATGACTGCAACTCCAACAGCCTGCAGAGGGCTGCCGGAGGGATGAAGGCAACACACGACTGCTCCACGAGCTCTTCCTGGGTTCTTTCCTCTCCTTTCAACATGCTTATTACTCAACAGATATTTGCAAGACTGGGCATCTGTCTCAGTGGTAAAGAGCCTACCCAGCTTGCTGGGGCCCTGTGTTCTGTCCCTAAACTGAAGAGAGTGGGGAAGAAATCATTGGGCTGTCTGTCTATGGGCCTACTTCCAACCCGCAGTGCTCCGCTATCTTGGGTGTCTCAGATCCTCTGGAGGCCCCCAGTAATGAAACCCTCTCTCTAGACGCCATCACAGGCACTTCTCACAAACCTACCTCTTAGCAGTTCTGTCAGACGGCACCACAAAGAGTCACCGGCTGGGGTGGTGTTAAGACCAGCAATAGGTGGTTCCTGGGAACTGAGGTCTTATGCACCAGGAACTGTATATCTCATTTCTCGGTCAGCAGGCGCCACCCACTGTGGCAGTGCTCACGGCTGCCAGCTCCAAGTATGAAAACCAACAGGATAACAGGGGGCTTCCTAAGGGCTAGGGTATGGGTGAATGCAGCTGAAAACTCAGGAGGCCAACATAGCCTTAAGAGTTGTGCACGTGTTCATTTCTTTAGTCTTCCATGCTTGGATTCAGGGAAGGAAGTAATACCAATTCCATTTTTTTAAAGACTATATATATTCTTTATTTTTATATTTAAAGAATATATAGTGTTTTGCCTGCATGTATACCTGCATGGCAGAAGAGGGCAACAGATCTCATTATAGATGGTTTTGAGTCACCATGTGGTTGCTGGGAATTGAACTCAGGACCTTTGGAAGAGCAGAAGTGCTCTTGACCTCTGAGCCATCTCTCCAGCCCCCCAATCCCATTTTGCAGAGGAGAAAACCTTGAGTGCCAGGGTTGCGACAGTGTTGCCAAAATGGTCCATCTCTGCCCTCTTGATGTATTGAAGAGTATCATCATCTTCTCTGGATTCCTTAGGACCCAGAGTCCAATAAACACTAAGCGTTACAGAAATTCCTGGGTGCCCAGTGGCCAAGCATCCCTGGCCACCAGAACGTGTGTATGCCACAGGCTCTGCTGAGCAGTGGCATCTACCTCAGACTTGGATTTGAAAAGTGAAGAGGTGGGTATGGTGGAAGCAATATGGCCATGTTCTTGAGATGCCGTGGCAGTCAAGTTGGGGGTCAAGTGACATCAGGAGCTGAGGGATACCTGTATGCCAGGGCCAGTGTAAATATGGGTGCCGTTCTTGGATCCTCAACCTAATGTCCCAAACTTAAAAAAGAAAATTGCAAGGGCTAAAGAGATAGCTCAGAGGTTAAGCACTGCCTGCTGTTCAAGAGTTACTGAGTTCAATTCCCAACAACAACATGGCGGCTCATAAACGTCTATAATGTGATCTGATACCCTCTTCTGGCATGCAGGTGTACATGCAGGCAGAATACTGTATACATAATAATAAATAAATATTTTTTTAAATGCACAGCTGTTTTGTCTGCACATGTATCTGTACAACGTGTATATCTGTGCATGCCTAGTCCCCAACGGAGACCAGAATAGGTCCCTGGGTCCTCTGGAACCAATGGTAGTGAGCTACCATGTGGGTGCTGGAAACTGAATCTAGGTCCTCTGGAAGAGCAACCAGTGCTCTTAACTGCTGAGTCATCTCTCCAGCCCCACCTCTCAAACTTACCCCACACCTTCTGGCTCAAGATAACCCAATGTTGACAGCTGATGTGCATACGTGAGGGTTTGTCTCCACCCCCAACACACATCTATATATAAATGTTGCCCACAATTCAGTATTCGTCTTCTTTTTCACATTTATTTATTTATCTAATTTGTGTGTGTCCATGCATGTATATGTATGCGTGCGAGCATGTGCGTGCGTGCGTGCGTGCGTGTGTGCGCGCGCATTCCATAGCATTCTTATGGAAATCAGAAGACAAACCATCAGGAATCAGTTCTCTCTTTCTACCACTTCGGTTCTGGGACAGTACCATTTCCCACTGAGCCATTGCATCAATAGATATTAATTGAATTGCATTATTTTTTGAGACAGGGTCTTTCTATGTAACACAGACTGGACTTGAACTCATGATCTTCCTTTTTGAGCCTCCCCAGTGCTGGGTTACAGGTGTGTGCCACCATGCCCAACTTATTGCATTATTCACTTTAAAGGACACTAGCAGTGTGTGTCAGTGTTTCTGAGAAGGGACTCTCACTCATAGGGAGAGCCGCTGCCTCCCTCTCTCTCTCTCTCTCTCTCTCTCTCTCTCTCTCTCTCTCTCCCTCCCTCCCTCCCTCCCCCCCCCCCCTCTCTCTCTCTCTCTCTCTCTCTCTCCCTCTCTCTCCAATAGGATTTCAAGTGTCCCAGGCTAGCTTCAAATTCACTATGTAGAAAGCAAGAACTTGGACTTCTAATCCTCCTGCCTCTGCCTCCTCCCCGGTGCTGGGGTTGCAGGCATGCACGCACTACACCTGTTTTAGATGAGACTAGGGATTAAATCCAGACCCCATGCATGCTAAGCAAGAACTCCACCAAAGCAGCTACAGCCTCACCCCCAGTGCCTGCTGTGATGCCCCGAAACTGCACCGCTTAGAGGACCTTCAGGCAAGCTCATCCCCCAGAGGTTTTTTTGTTTTTTGGGTTTTTGTTTTTTCGAGACAAGGCTTCCCTGTGTAGCCTTGGCTGTCCTAGACTCGCTCTGTAGACCAGGCTGGCCTCGAACTCACAGCAATCCGCCTGCCTCTGCCTCCCAAGTGTTGGGATTAAAGGCGTGCGCCACCAAGCCCGGCTTATCCCCCAGAGTTTTGTGGTCAGTGTTAGACTGGTGAGGGTGGGCACTCACTGTCCCCACCCAGGCCTTCCTGGCATCTAGGTGGGCTTAGACAGGCCAAGGACCCACAAAGTCACTTCTGGGTCTCCAGAACACAGGGCCCCTCACCCCACTTCCCGCTTAGCTCTTTAGCGCCTCCTCTCCTCCCCTTTATGGGTTTTCTTCCTCGGTCTCCTACTTGGCAATTTTAACAAGTCGCAGATCAATGGCCCTTGGGGAAAGCTGCAGATAGACTCTAGGATGCCCATCAATGGCTCCTGCAAAGAAATCGTTTGTTCTCTAGCTCAGTTTCACTAAAATAAACTCCAGCTTTATAATGCAACCTAGAGCATGGGTTGGCAGCACCCCAGAACCAGAATCATCCCATGACTAGAATCTTGCCTTATCAACTGGCTGCCAGGGGCTTTTCAGTGTAGTTTCCTTTTGTTTTCTAGTCACCGTGACACTCTAGATGGCATTTAAAGCTGCTCTTTGGCTGCAGTCACTAATAGGTAAGCGGGTTTTTTTTTTTTTAGGAAAAAATGGAAGAATGAATGATGGGAGAATCTGCATTTGATGGATGGTTAACGGAGGAAAATGAAACGCCACAAGCGCACGCACATTGAAGAGCAAGGGCTATGGCCTTATTCAGAGGCGCCACCTGCTGGACATAAGTTAGTATAACATTTTGCTGAGGGATGGTGGGGCAGGCCAGTGAGTAAAAATTAAAAGAGGAAAATTCAACAAAGCCACCCCACCTACCCTGCTCTGGACCTCTTGAGTATTCTGCCACTATTACAGGTTTTACCAAGCATGACATTTTAATCAAAATGATCATGTTATTGCTTGTTCATAGTACCTGACACACGCCATCATTGACCCTCAAAGCAACTGCAAAAGGCAGATGCTATAATCAATGCAGCTTTAGACATGAAAGCCTCAAGGTTCACAGAGGCTCACAGTGCCCTATAATACTGAAGGTCACACAGACAGTCTGTTTGAGAAAGGACTGAAAGCCAGCTCCACCTCTGTTGATGGGATTCCCAGAAGTCGGGCTCTGTGAGCAGGAGGCCTGTACCCTTAGCAGCTGCCGGATAACAGCTGTGGATGGAACTGGGGTGGCAAGGAGGCAGGACCTTGACTCCTACAACATAAACTGCCTCAGGAGAGGGGTGCGAATGTGGACCAGGTCACTCTCTTTATCTTCAAGTCAGTTCCATAGACTCAGCTAAGAGCAAGCCCCAGCCAACGGCCCTGAGTCCTGGAGTAGGATGTCGGGGCAGTGTGCCGCAGTGCGCCCACGCCCTTGTCCTACCAACCTCATCGTGCGCATAGCACGAGGGTAGCTGTTAAGCTAACAGGCAGAGTTATGAATTGTGGTTTCGGGGGATGATAATGGAGCCAGTAAGATGGCTCACTGGGTAAAAAGCACTTGCCAGACAAGTGTGCCGGTCTGCGTTCCAACCCCAGAGCCCACTGTGGAGGAAGTGACTCCTGCAAGTGTAAGTGTGACGCACAATAATGCTCTGCCCTTATCCACCCAATGAACTCACGACCCGGATACTTTCTGCCACAATAACCAATGTTTTGGGGCCAATGTGTAGTTAAGTAATACATGAATAGAGAAGGAAAAAGTAAAGTGGTCATGCAAATGACTGGTAAATTGTTCAACATCTTAAAATACTAAAAGGGAAATTTGAACTCCATCAGTAAATTATTACATTAGAGCAACTGGCTAAAGCAACTGTATTATGGTAGATTAATTTTTTTCCTTTTTTTCCTAGAGACAGAATGGCCTGGGACTCCTACTCTTCCCGGACTCACCTGCTAACTGCTGGGATTGCAGGCATGTGCCACCAGCTAAACTGTCTGAAAACATTTTTCCCCGCCCATTCTCCTCCCTGCCAGCCCGCATCTTCGGGCCACGCCCAGCCAAGCCTGCTGAGCCTGCTAGGATCAATGAACTTGCTGAGGCAGGAATGAGAACACATGGCTGTTAGTGGATGCCCCTGGACTTGGGGTGGCCTGCCAGACATCAGTAGCTAACTGTGCGAATTTATAAGACTTTAGAGGGTAATGCTAGGTACTACTAGGATGTGTCAGAGCTATAACTGTGTACGATTTCTTGTAAGGTTTTTACAATATTTGTCTTATTTTATTTCATTTTATTTTTTTGCTTTTTATAGACAGGGTTCCTCTGCATGTAGCCCTGGTTGCCCTGGAATTCACTTTGTAGAGTAGGCTAGCATTGAACTCACAGAGATCTGCCTGGCTCTGCCTCCAAACTGCTGCGATTAGAGCTGTGCGCTGCCAGCACCCGGCTGTAAAGGTTATCTTTCAAACCTCATCTTCTATATGTAACTCCTATGCATTTGTGTAGCAAAAGTGTGGGTGAGGCACTTTACCTTTCTTCTTAAATTTGAGAATATTCCTATTCGTCCTTTGATGACTCCACACATGTACAGAACGTATCTTAATCACAGCCACACCCAACTCCCCTCTCCTATTCCCCCAGACCCCCTCCACAACTCCTCCCCAACCTCCATGTCCTCTGCTTTTGCTTCTGTGACCCACTGGGTCTCGTGCTGCCGGCATGTGCACAGGCGCTGCACCAGGCACCAGGGCGCGGGACCCCACCATCGGCCACACTCCTTCACGTCACTTCCTTCCCCTTAACCTTAGACTACGAATGGGGCCTTGTGTGCCCTTCCCCCACTCGTGCCTCAATATTGACGGAGCCCATCTTCTGCAGGCCTTGTGCAGGTAAGCACAGGCGTAAGAACGCAAGCGTGCTGCCGCGTCCAGAAGGCGACATCTCACAGCACTCCCCCATCCTTCCACTCTCGAGTTCTTTCCGCCCTTTCTTACATGTTGCTTGAGCCTGGGGATACCAATGTCCCATCTGAGACTGAGCACTCAGCCAGGCCCTTTTCTTATACCTGTGGCAGATACTATGAAGTGTCCCCTAAGAAAGCTCTCCCTTTCTTTCTTTTTTCTTTTTTTACAAAGCAATGAGAAACCCAGAGTCCCCCCCCCCCCCGAAACCATCAAGAAATGGGGACATGGGCCTGGAGAGATGACTCAGCCATTTGAGAACTTGTTGCTCTTGCAAAGGACCAGGGTTCGATTCCTAGCACCCACACAGTGGCTCATGCCAACCATAACTCTGGTTCTAGGGGTTCTGATACCCTCCCCTGACCTCTATGGGCCCCAGACATGCACGTAAGGCACATATATACATGCAGGCAAAACATTCATATGGATAAAATAATGTTTATAATGATAATGATAATAATAATAAATAATAATAATAATAATAAAGAACTGAGGCTATAAAGCCTGTGAGACTTTATTATGTCTGGCTCTGAGGATGCTGGGAGAAGAAGAGCCTCCTAGAGGGCAGAACCAGCCGTAATGGGGAACGGAGGGCAAGGACTTCCCTCCTGGAGAGCCAGACCAATTGCCCAAGAAGTGAGTCTGTACACTCCTGAGCTTTGGCTAGTATTGGTGAGTCGTCTCTCTTGTATCTAGGAAGGTGGTCCACCCCCAAGAATGTATGCTAGATCTCCCAAATCCTTTATAGGCCACATATGAGGTATGAAACTGAGTTCTGTCCAACAAGATGTAAATCGAATAACCATACAGCAAGTTCTAGAACCTTCCAAAGGAAACATCAGGACTGCACGCAACACTTCCACCTCTCATCCTTCCTTACATCTTGGGTACAGACATGATGGCAGGAGCTGAAGTGACCATTCCAACCATGGGACAAGCAAAGAGAGGGCAGTGCACACAGAACGAGGCAGCATGGATTAAAGGAGCCAAATCTCAGGTTTCGTGGAATAAGCCACTAAACCAACTCTGAACTTCCTGCCTCCAACTTCTAGCTTGCGAGTGTTTCTGCTCGCTCTCTCACTCACCGATAAATCTAACTCTAATACAGCGCCCGAGGGATGACAATTCATAGTCCTTATTTTATGTTCACGGGAAGAGAGTTTCTTCTGCTGCTGCTGCTGCTATCAGCAGACAAGGAAACCCCTGGCCAGCACCAGCTCCAAAACACAGTCCTCAGAAAAACACCACTTCCGCCATCCATTCCTGGATCAGGTAATGTCAGGACATCAGAATGATGGAACTCCTGCCAAAAACAATACTCTCCAATACCATGACTGCCAGAAAAACCTACCTCTCCACAAATCGCTGCTTCTTGATGTCGGTCATTTCTCTAGCTACATTTTGAGTGAAGGAAAACAGGTGAGTAGCAGACTGCATACCTTAGCTGCAAACGAGTCTGGAGAAATTAACTTCTTAAACCTTCTTCTTCTTCTTCTTCTTCTTCTTCTTCTTCTTCTTCTTCTTCTTCTTCTTCTTCTTCTTCTTCTTCTTTTGTTTTGGTTTTTTTTTTTTTTTTGGTTTTTTTTTTTTTTTTTTTTTTGGTTTTTTGAGACAAGGTTTCTCTGTGTAGCCTTGGCTGTCCTGGACTCACTTTGTAGGCCAGGCTGGCCTCAAACTCACAGTGATCCACCTGCCTCTGCCTCCCGAGTGCTGGGATTAAAGGTGTGTGCCACCACACCTGGCCTCTTTTTAAACATTCTAACAAAAGCGAAATACAAACTATCGAAAGCAAAAGTTAAAAATGTCACCAAAAGATTTAAACTATTTGAGGGCATAAGCATGGGGGCTTTCTTTTCTCACAGTTCTGGAGGCTGGATGTCAAAGGTCCGGATGCTGGTGCGGCAGGTTCTGGTGAGGGCTCTCTTCCTGGTTTCCAGACAGTCACATTCTTACTGTGTCCTCACATGATAGGGAGAGAGAGAGGCAAGTGAGCATGCAAGAAAAACACTGAAGCCCACGCCAATCAACTATTTGCCACTGTATAAAGAGATTTTTAGCAGCTTGAACATATATACTATATTAGTTATTATTCATTGCTGGGACAAAATGACTGATAAAAACTTCTTAGGAACGTTTATTTGGGCTGAGTTCCAGGGTACTGTCCATCATGTTAGGGACATGCTAGTCACAAAGTGTTGCAATTATCATATCTGTATGGCCTAGGCAGCCAATAACTGGTACAATGAGACTGTAGTGTATTTTAAAGCTGCAAGCACTATGCTGGGCAGAATCTAAACTACTACTAATCTACTAGTAAACTAAAGTAAACTATTCTCATCCTATGGCCTCAAAACCTACGTATATCCCAGTCACTTGCCAATCTGATCCTCCTCTGGTGGCTTCTCTCCCCAACTGTCAACTCACTCCAGCAACCAGCTCTTCCAACCTCTCCTCGAAGCCCCGCCTTCCACGTCCTATCCTTCTACCCAGCTGATTGGCTAAACAGTGCTTTATTGACAAGTGCTATATCCACTCAAGGCATTCCTCCACAACAAAGGCTTGGGGCAGTTGATTAATTGCATCCTGCATCCAATCAGGAAGGAGAGGGCAATAAATGTTGGTGCTTGGCTAGCTTTCTCTTTTTTATGCAGTCCAGGACCTCACTGCATAGACTGATGCCACCTGCATTTAGGGACAATCTTCACCTCAATTAACCTATTCAAGAGAATTCCATCAAAGACATACCCAGAGATTTATGTCCAAGATGGTTCTGGATGCTATTGACAATCAATATAAACCATCATGTACACAGCTACCAACTTTTAGGATGGGTATGTGGTACACACTTGCAACTTTATCACAAAAGGCTAAGCAGGAGGAGCATTGCCACTAGCTTGAGGCCAGCCTGGGCTATATAACTAATGCCAGTACAGCCAGAGATACACAGCAAGACCATCTCAAGCCAAAAAAAAAAAAAAAGTTTTTTTAAATCATGGAACAAAGTAACATACCATTTTAAATAACCACAAAATGGTGAAATACATAGGGACTTAAATATGTGCCAGACCTTCTCTGTGAGACCTCACCAGATGCTCTATATACTTTACCTTTCTGGGTACGAAAGACATAGTACCAGAAGGACATTGATTCCCTTGAAGTGAATCTATATATACAATTTAATTCCAAGAAAATCTTCTAATATCTTTTAGGTTAGAAAGAGATCTGATTCAAAACCTGTGTGAAACAATAAATATTCAGTCTGAGCAAAGGCAACTTTGAAAAAAAAAATAGAACAGCAAAGCCTTGTCAGATGTCACAGCTCATAAAATACTTCCAGTAATTAAATCAGTACTAAAACTCACAAATGCTTCTATGAAACCAGAAGCCAGAACACACACATGGGCTTTAGTATGTTATCTGTTATTTCTGTAGGGGAATCATGGCCTATTCAATAAATGGTGCTGTGGCAACCAGATAGCCATTTTAAGGAAGAAAATGAATTTGATTATACCTCATACCATTTCCAAATACAAATCCAAAATATTGGGTTAAAGCCCTAACAATGTTAGAAGAAATAAGGGAATACATTGATGCTTTGTAAGAAGGAAGGCCTTCCTTAAACATGATTCAAGACAAACACTATAAATTGATTAAATTATCTCACAGCAGCTGTGGTTGCCTGTACAATATCTGTGCAAGAACGAGCCGATCAGCATTCCAGCATGCGTGGGAGAGGGACTCATGAGGCCCCAACTCCTAGCTGAGGAGCCGCTGGCAGTTGTTGGCTGCTGGAAGAGGAAGAGTCAGTTTTCTCCAGGTTTATGGCCTCTAGTAAATTGACCATATCTCAACAGTGGGTCTGTACCCAAATGCCAATGGGCAGCACTGATTAGATTCAGAATGTTACCTAAAAAAAAAAAATTAAAGAAAACATGGAGCTAGGAGGTAGATCTCGGAAAAAATAGAAGTGAAGAGTTGAGAGTGAATGTGGTCAAAATATGTTGAATACACACCTGAAATTCTCAGAGCAAATAAAAATACATTTACATGTATTTTTACATGTAAATAAATGGATTTCAATGTTTTAAGCCTTTCTATGACAAAACAAAAGCAAACTACAAGTGACACTGTGAGACATCAGGTCTGTAAAAGATTTGCATTCATCTCGTCATCAGAAAATAATTCATTTTTAAACTAAGATGGCAAAGTGTACGGCCAGAAGTCAGAGCAAGTATAATCTGCCAATAAAGTAGAAAATTGCTAATAAGTGTAAGAAGGCAATAATTGCATAATAATAGGAAAACGCAATATTTTAATGGATAGAACGGTGCCAACTGAACTTCCAATGAAGTTCCATTTTTCACCTATGATATTGGCAAATGATTGAACCTTTTCTCTGGAGGGTGGGTAAGATCTTGGGGTGAACACATCCTCGCTGCCTCTCTGTATTTTCTCTTTGTCTTCCTCGTGTTCCTGTGTCCCATGAGGCAAGCTTGCACAGACTACATCAACACACTCTGCTGCCATCTGGTTGAGGTCAGCCCAGTAGGAGACGGAGGGAAAAGAGTGACCCAAGACATATATTCCCACAGCTCCTTCCCTGTGGGGCCTCCTTGGGCTGGCTTCATCCCTGCTCACATGACTCCTTTCTACTGGATTCTACTCTGTTCTTGCTTCCAAAGCTTTGGGGGGTGTGATAATGGACCCACTCTTACCAGCCCCCTCTCACACTACCTCCAACATTCTCCTAGGGAGAAGACTACATTTGGTTTGGAGGTAAGTGGGCCCAGGGCCAATGGCTACCTGTCCATCAGCAATCCCACATCTTCTTACCCACATCTGACACACACACACACACACCGGCAGATAGCTGCACAAAGGGCAACTGGAAGGCCGTTTGCAACACCCCTGGTTACAACAAGACTCAAAAGCTAGAAGTTGCTTAAATATCTATAAATGGAGAAACAGCTATGCAAACTTTATTTATAAAGTAACCATATTCAAATAGCATGGCATACTATGCAGCTGACTTAAAGGGGACTGAACCTATGTATAGAACACAGAAGGACTCGAAACATGTTATTGTATGAAGAAAGGCCAGAGCAATAATAGATCACATTAGTGCTATAGTCTCCACAGTTTCATGTGTTCCACAAAAAATACAAGAAAAGGATTTTCCACTTCTCCACAAGGAAGAATTATACACTCCTACCCTACCAAAGCCAGGCAGGCGTGGCCATAGGATTTGCTTTGGCCAAGGGACTGTGAGTGAGGGTGACATGGAGACTTCCATAAGAGACCCCAGAATTCTTCCTTTTCCCTCTGTCCTAAAACCAGCAGGCACCAGCTGCTTCTTCATCCTGTGTCCAGAAACACAGCTGAAGCTAACTCACAAAAACTATGGGAGATGTACAATGTAAATGGGGGGGGGGGGGTTGCTCAGTGGATAGCGCATTCCCTACACTACCAGAATGACGGCTGGAGTCCAGATCTTCAGCATCCACATAGACGCTGGGCTGGTGTGGCAGCTGTCTGTTACCCCTGCCCTCTGGAGGAAGGGTCAGGGGGACCCTGGGGATAGTCAGCTAGCTAGAGTAGCCAAACCAGCTAGCTCTGGCTTTAAATGAGAGACCCTGGTGAGTGAAAAAGGTGGAAAGCAATCAAGGAAACCATCGACATCATCCTCCGGCCTCCACACAGACATGCCCCCCCATGTGCATGCAAACCCTCCCCCAACACATAGAGATATAGCTCTGTGTTGTTATGAAACACCGAGGTCCTGGAGATGTTTGCTTTTCGGTTCTCTCTCGCCTACAGTGGTTAATAGCTCCTGTTATACATTTGATCCACAGTTACTTCTGGAGGGGGGGGGAGGTCATGAGTGGGGGGTGGGGTGGTGACCACAGGAGATCTTTATGCTTATTTTTCATTTTCTTACACTGAAAATATATTCGTGTGTCACCATATAATAAAAATACATCACTTAAAAGAATATAGCAGGTGTTTTCTTACTTAGAATGAAATGCTAAAAAATATCATTCCTAAAATACGCACATAAGCACCCTGTAAATTAATGGTTCTTTCTGCCCAGCTGGTGCTCTGAAGGTGGAGTCTAGAGGCAGAGAGCTCCCTGTGAAGATTCTAGAACACAAGGAAGTGCCAGCGCATGACAGTGTCTTGTTGGTCTCTCTGAGAGCAGGGTAGAAATCCACAGAGCCTAGACACACTGGGAAACTTATTTCTGATTCAGCTATCATGAAATTGAAACATGGATTATATTCGAATACTTTTTTAAATGCATTTTTAATTATGTCTATGTGGGGGGGGTTGCATGTGCATGTAGGTGCACATGGAGACCAACAGATGGCGTTAGATCCTCTGGAGCTGGAGTTACCCGCAGTTGTAAGCCACCCAACACTGGTGCTGGGAACCACATTCGGATCTTGGGAAGAACAGCAGGTGCTTTCAACTACTGAGCTGGCTCTTCAACACCCAGAGTCTTTTATTTTTATTTATGTACTTATATTTACATTCATAACGTCTACCTTTCCAGTGACCTCATTTTCTTTTTTTTATTCTAAATTTTTTAATTAATTCATTCATATTACATCTCAATTGTTATCCCATCCCTTGTATCCTCCCATTCCTCCCTCCCTCCCGCTTTCCCCCACAACCCCTCCCCTATGACTGTGACTGAGGGGGACCTCCTCCCCCTGTATATGCTCATAGGGTATCAAGTCTCTTCTTGGTAGCCTGCTATCGTTCCTCTGAGTGCCACCAGGCCTCCCCATCAAGGGGATGTCAGTGACCTCATTTTCATGGTGTCTTCAGCACCCACATCCCCCTGCCTAGCAATGTTAGTAAGAACTACAAAGCTCTGTCTCTGATTCTTCTTGTAGACCTCCCTGAACCAGAAAGGCCAGCTAGAAAAGACCGCATGTAAATTGTCATGATATAGGAGGCTACCTTGAAATTTTAGCTTCTCTCCCAAGCAAAACCAAACCTCAAAGAGATCCTTGGTCCATTGCCCACTGCCATCTTCACATGTGTGTCGGGCAGTCATGGTGACAGCCTCAGAAGAAACAGAAGCAGCCTTGACCTCTCAGGTGTTGCTATGGTGACTCGGAAACAAGACTGCAACTCTTGTCCTGAGTTCACAAGACCCGACCCGATTCCCTGTGTTCAAGACTTTCTGCTTCTAACCCTGAAGGTAGTTTCCATTTCTGTGCTTTGAATATAATGTGACTGAGTAAAGGTTGGAAAAGAACATCCAGAAGGTAGATCGAACAGCAAAAAATATGAAAAGTAGGAGGGAAAGATATTAGAAGTTAGAAAACTATCTCGGCTGGGTGTGGTGGGATTAAAGGTGGCGCACGCCTTTAATCCCAGCACTCGGGAGACAGAGGCAGGAGGATCGCTGTGAGTTCAAGGCCAGCCTGGTCTACAAAGGAAGTCCAAGACAGCTAAGGCTACACAGAGAAACCCTGTCTCAAAAAAAAAAAAAGACGTCTGAAGAGTTTGAGCCCCGGTAAGTGGAAACATGGGATGTAGGGAGACAAAGGAAGGAGGTTGTCAAAATATAATTTCACACACCCCAGCAATCGCTGAGTGCACAGATGGATTTTCTCACTGGGCGAGCTCACTGAGGAGCCACAGACAGTGCACACCGCCTGAGATGCTGCAGGACAAAGTCTGCAGTCCCACCTGCAAGAGTCTCTCAAACAAAACTGGACTCCAGTTGGGCCACTTTTTACATAGTCAGAGAAAACAAACCTAGCTTGTGTAAAAATCACTGTCAATTCCCTTATATGTCACAGTGAGATAAACGGTTGCCTGTTTAAGTTCTTAACTGTCAGGACAGTACAATGTGTAAAAAGTGCTACAAAATACTGCTTACTCACCAGAAAGAGAAAACTAAAACACAGAAATGTATGGGTTATTCTATTATTCTCTAACTGTTTGGTGTTTACTTAGAATTATCATAATTTTAGAAATGAAAAACAAAGAGCAATGAAGCAAGTCCTTGGCCCAGTGGTAAAATGCTTATCTATGAGCAAGACCCTCAGTTCAGGTTGAGGGTATGGCTGTGTGAGGACCTGAGATCAAATCCCCAGAACACACATAAAGCCAAATGTGGCAGCACATGTCTGCAATCCCAATATTCCCACTGCAAGACGGGAGGCAGAGAAAAACTTCCTTGACGTTCACAGATCCAATAGCCTGGCTTACATGGTGTGGACAAGTGCACTGACTTACTCAGGCAAGGTGGAAGTTGAGGACCAACATACAAGGCTGTCATCTGACTCCACACAGGCTCCTAGACACACAGACACACAGACACACACACAGAGAGAGAGAGAGAGAGAGAGAGAGAGAGAGAGAGAGAGAGAAGAGAGAGAAAGAGAAAGAGAGAGAGAGAGAGAGAGAGAGAGAGAGAGAGAGAGAGAGAGAGACACCTTTGGTTCTAACCCATACACACACATGTTGAAATGTGATAAAAATTAGAGTCTTTTTCTAATCACCTGCTCTAGCTCCCAAATAATTGACACAGAGACCTATTAGATTTATTAATAAGCTTCAAGCACCATAACTGGGCAGATACTGATACTGATCTATTCTAACAGTCTAGCTACTTCCCAGCCGTGTGCCTATTACTCACGATCTCAGTCTTGCCTGGAATGCTTCTGTCCTCATGGCCAGCTCTTCATTGCCCACCCTGCCTCATGACAACCTCTCTCCTTCTGGCTCTCCTCTTTTCTAGTGGACCCTACCTGAGACCCTTGACTCAGACCAGACTTCTATCTTCCCTGCCCAGTCATTGGCTGTTCAGCTTTTTATTAACGGATCAGAGATAATTGGAGAGCATTCTTTACACAACATTGATACAGTAAATTCATCAACAATCACAACAATGCCCATGTCCAGACTGCAACCTGATCTCAGGGTACGGCATCTGATCACACAGTGTACCAGACCAACTCCCAACACACACAGGGAGAGAGAGAGAGAGAGAGAGAGAGAGAGAGAGAGAGAGAGAGAGGGAGAGAGAGGAGGGAGGGAGAGAGAGAGAGGCAGAGAGACACAGAGACAGAGACAGACAGAGACAGAGAGACAGAGACAGACAGATACACAGACAGACACACGGAGACAGAGAGACAGCGTTGGTTTAACCAATAGGGAGTTTTTTTTTTTTTTAAGGAAGAAAAGACTGATGACAGACACCAGTGGGTATTCCAAGGTCATGTTCTAAAATCTCAAATAGTAGGTCCAAAAAGAGCCCAGGGAGAAGAATGAACAGTGTTACCTAAGATCAAGAATCACAAAGGGGATCAGTAAGATAGCAGGGTGAGCAAAGGCGCTGCCACCAATCATGATCCCCAGGACCCACACTGGAGGACAAAACTCACTCCTGTGCATTCACCTCTGTCCTCCACAGGTGCCACACTCATACCAAAAAGGGCATGCATACACACACACACACACACACACACACACACACACACACACACACACCTTAAAAGGAATCATAAAGGCATCAGATTTTGCCACAGCAATACAGACACTTGAGAAATCTAAGAAGAATGTCATCACAGCTGGGGCAGGTGGCCCAACCTTGTAATCCCAGCATTTGAGAGGCAGAGGGCTGCGGGCTGAAGGCCGGCCTTGTCTACATAGTGAGTCCCAGGACAGCCGGAGCTGCATAGCAAGACTGTTCTTGACTCAAAGAAAACAAAACAAGTGTGCCCGTAGCCCCCCTCCCATCACGCCATCACTGAGAGGGGTAGGAGGAGCTAGGGGATCAGCAGTTAAAGGTCATTAGCTATATAAGAGCAGGTAGGCCTAAGGAATCTAGTGAGGCCTTGTCTCAAATAAAAAAGTAAAAGAAGGCTGGGGAGAGACTTCAACAGCAGAGCTCCTGTGCGAGGCTCTAATTGTCAATGTGCTATACTTAAGAGGGAAAAAGAGGAAAGAGAGAGGAAGAAAGAGGTGGTAGAGGAGAGTTTGATGAATATTTGTTGAATGAATTAATGTGGCAGAGAGAAAACATACAGTACACAGACAGTCCCACCAAAGATGAAGTTCATGCCCCATACTGCAATCCATGAGTGTATCATGCCACATGACAAAGGGCCTTTGCACATGTTACTGAGATACAGGCCTTAAAGTAGGGAAGCCTACCCTAGACTAACTGAATGAGTGAAACATGGTCAGAAGAGCAGCCTTAAAAGCTGAGGATTTTCTCTACTGGAACTAGAGAGGTGGCAGAACAGGGAGGCAGAGAGGTGATGTAAAGTGAAAAGCACAAAGATCCCTGGCCCACCATTCAACAATGGGTGTGGTGCGGTGCGGTGTGGTGTGGTGTGGGGAGGAGCAGGTACCCAGGGATGCAGACAACCTCCAGGAGCAAAGAGCCTGGAAGGAAGTAGATACAGAAATTAGAATTAGAATTCAAGCCACAATCTCCTGAGCCTGGAAATGGATTCAAATCTAAGTTCTAAATCTGTAAGGGTTGTCCCTCAGCTGACACCCATTTACTGTTCAAGACTCAGAGCAGGGGAGGGGATCCAATGGGCTCACACTGAACTCACTCTTACCTACTGAACCATGAGATAAGAAACAAATGGGTTTGGAGACTACAGGTATCCGTGATACAGCACTTGCCTAGTATGCACAACATGATGTAGACAATTCCCAACACTGTCAAAAGAAGATGGGGGTGTGGGCAGAGAGAGTCAGAGAAATAGTGTTGTTCCACAGGAGGAACAACACTTGTAAGTAATTGTTGAAGCAGCAATAAGAAGTGTCTTTCTCTCCCCTTCCCCATACTACCCCCCCCCACAGGGTCTCTCTGCGTAGCCTTGGCTGTCCTGGATTGGCTTTGTAGACCGGACTGGCCTTGAACTCACAGTGAATGATCTACCTGCCTCTGCCTGCCCGAGTACTGGGATTAAAGGTGCGCACCACCACGCCTGGCCAGAAGTGTCTTAGTTTCCTTTTCTGTGTGTATGATTTAAAAAAAAAAAAAAGAGCAACTTAAGGGAGAAAGGGCTTATTCTGACTCACAGTTCAAGGCACGGTGTATCAGGGTAGGGACAAAATGTATAGTTTTGGAATAAAAAGCAGAAGGTAGCTGCTCACAGAAGCAATATAGGGGTACTAGGGACTTTCAAAAACATATATGATACAGAACGCTAACACACACACACACACATACATACACACAGCAGATGCAATAATAGTTCAGTAGAAAAAAATTTTTTTCTGGCTGGGGATGTAGCTCAGTTAGTAACACAGACTTCAGGTTGGATTCCCAGCACAGCATAAATCAGACATGGTGGTACTTGTAATCCCAGTATTCAGGAGGTGGAGGCAGGAGGATTAGAAGTAAGATCATTCTTGGCTACATAATGAACTCCAAGCCAGCCTGAACTAGAGATCTTGCCTTGGAAACATATTTAATAATGATTTTTTAAAAAGTTTTTGCTGGTGGTAGTGGTGGTTGGTCAATTCGGGGTTTTGTTGTTGTTTTGTTGTTGCTGTTTGTTTGTGGCCCTACTAACCACAGGGTTAGCATTGCTAAGTTAGACTAATGAGATGGCTCAGGAGGCAGAAGAACCCAGCCTGATGACAGGGCAGAAAGAAAGACAATTCCTAAAAGTTGTCCTCTGATGCCCTGGCCCCAACACACACCTCACATAAAGAAATGTAACTAAAACTTTTTAAATAAAAAATAAATTTAAAGCAAATTTTTTAAGAGGTTATAGAGATGGCTTGGTGGTTAAGAGCAATGTCTGCCCATATTAAGGATCCAGGTTTCATTCCCAGCACTTTCATGGCTGCTATCGACCGTCTATAACTCCAGTTTGAGGGGATCCCTCTTCTGACCTTCTTGGCAACTTCATGCACATGCCTAAACATATATGCAGACAAAAATATCCATACACATAGAGTAAAAATAAACCTTAAAGAAAAAACTATACAAAGCAAAGTGTTAACCTGGGGTGGGGGCGGGGATCCAGAGTTCTGTAATCAGATACAACAGGAAGAAGACGTGCAGTTGCTGGTGCATATGAGTGCTTTAGAGACTGGGGAATCCCAGAAGCCAGTCACCATTATCCAAAGCTGAAGCTTTAGAAATGTTCATGGGGTCTGGAAACATGGAGGCAAAATGGCACAAGGAACAGCTACATGAGCTGCACGTCATTGCTTCATAACGAGGAGAAGTTATCAAGGGAAGGCCGTAGAAGATTGCTTCCAGTCACACTAGCTTTCAAAAGTACGTGCTACTTTGGTAAAAAATAAAATATAAAATGTATTACATTTCTACCTGATGGGTTGCAAGCCAGCCTGAAGTGCACAATGAGGCTTTGTCCTAGCTAAGGTTTTTGTTGTTGTGATAAATACCACGACCAAAAGAAAGTTGCGGAGCAAAGGGTTTATTTCATCTTATAGTTCCAGGAAACAGTCCACCACCAAGGGAAGTGAGAGCAGGAATTCAACCTGGAGAAAGAAACTGATGTACAGGCCATGGAAGGGTGCTGTTTACTGGCTTGCTCCTCATGGCTTGCTCTGTCTGCTTCCTTATAGAACCCAGGACCACCAGCCCAGGATAGCATCGCCCACAGTGAACTGGGCCTTCCCCCATCAGTTATCAATCAAGAAACTGTCCTAAAGGCCTGCCCACAGGCCAATCTGGTGGGACCATTTTCTCAATTGAGGGTCCCTCTTCCAAAGACTCTAGTTTGTGTTAGGCACTATCAAATATAAATGCATGTACATATATTTATATATGTATGTATATTTATGTAGGAGGCTGGAGAGATAGCTGAACAGTTAAGAGCACTGGCTGTTCTTTGAGGGCCTGGGTTTAATTTCCAAAACCCACATGACTTCTTACAGCTGTCTATAACTCTCTGGCCTCCTAGGGCACCAGGCACACATGTGATGCACAGACATACGTGCAAGCAAACCTTCATATACATAAAGTAAAAATGAATACATCTTTTAAAAAATAAAACAAGCCCAGAATGGTGGTGCCCACCTTTGATCCCAGCACTCAGGAAGCAGAGGCAGGTGGATCTCTGAGTTTGAGGCCAGCCTGGTCTACAACGTGAGTTCCAGGAAAGTCAGAGCTGTTACACAGAGAAACTCTGTCTCAAAAAGGACAAAAACTAATAATAAAATAAAATAAAAACAATGCTAGCTTATAAATAAAAGTGTAAAAACAGGAACCTGCACATACCTTAGAATCTATGAGAGATAGTAATGTAATAATATCGTTATAAATCCAAGTTGTTTCCTGGCTTTAGTACATAGGTAAAGACATTGGTTTTGACTTACCAGCCAAACGGCCACTCGAGGCTTGCAGTCTGTTGTTGGATACCACCTGCAGAATGGAAGGCAACAGGTAAATTGGCTGTGGGTCTTTGGCTACCCCTTGGGTAGCTTCAGTTCCTGCCTTCTCCCAAACTCTTGTGATGTCACCAGATGATATTCCTTGGAGGTAGGGGATGGCCTTGGAATGTCTAGGTCTAATTGTTAGGGCTATTTGTCTCACAGTGGGACAGGAGCTTCTGCCCTTGGTTTCATTCACTTGGAGGCAGGCGTAGCATCCTCTGCACCCAGCATAGGCCCAGGTATGGAGACCATTTCTACTCTCAGGGAAGCTCCACACCAGTGATGACTTGGGCATCTACTAACTTTTACAAAATCTAACATTTAGCTCTAGATAAAGTGTGGTACGTTTGTGTGTGTGTGTGGTTTTTTCCCCCAATTTTTCTCTAGACTAATGAAAACCTCACTAGGATGACTTCCTATTTCTGCTCAAATTGTGTAGCAAACTCAAAAGGCATGGCTCCATCTTAATAAGAAAAGCAAGAGCAAACTGACAAGTAGCAGCTCCTCTCAGAGTCCTTAAAGAAGGCAAGTTGTGGGGGAAATTGCTGGGCTGAAAATGAGAGAGCATAGAAAGTCCACAGAAACTTTCTGGGCAGCCTCAGGTACAGGAACATTTAAACAGCAGTCAGGAAGCACTAGCGGCTGGGGATGGACTTCTCATCCCTGGAGAACTCTACACGGAGGTCCCAGCCCACTTCACCGTCAAGACCTAGACAAGAGAAGAGAGGAATTTCTTTCTTCCTTTTCAGATCACCATGTTCTCTGTGGCTTAGGCCGCTCTTCAAAGGAAACTACTTTTATCAGAACCTTACCCACCCAACAAAAAGCAGTCAGACATCCTCAGCCTCCTTTAGTTTCATGTCTCACAAAAGAAAAGGGAAAAACACTAAAATGCATCTTGACGGTTACAGTCTAGGGACTCTGGCCTCCTAAAATACATAGCCTCGCACCACACAAAAGGGACTCAATAAGATTATCGGAACCTTCCCATCCCCAGACCTTACTGTAGCATCAACATGTCATCAGCATAAAGACAGGGAATTACAAGTAAGAAAGCTACGAACTTTCATTCAAAGTAGTTTCTAGGGAAACTTAGACAAGGGAGCCAAATTAGAGAGGAAATTGAAGCCTTTGACACAGTAAACACAGCCTAACTCCAGGCAGATAGATATAAAATCACCACAGGCCTGTTTTCTTCAGTTTCTATTACACACTACATCATGTCTGACTACTGAAAAATTATAAGGCATGCTTAAAGCAAGAAGAGGAAAAACCTGAAGAGACAAAGCAAGAACTGGGGTTGTAGCTCAGTGGTAGAATATTTGCCTAGTATGTGCGAGCCTGCACTTCCTCCCTCCATGTTCCTGCCCTGGCTTCTATCAACAATGATCTAGACTGTGGAAGCATAAGCCCAATCAACCCCTTCCTCCCCCAGGTTTGGGTTTTGGTTTTTTTGGTTTTTTGTTTTGTTTTGTTTTTAAATCTCAGCAACAAACAGAGAAGCAAACTGGAATACATATGGTATTTCACCTCCGAATCTGTCTGTAGAGAGTTGTGCTTGCTGGCCCCCAGCCTAGAGTGCAGAGATGGTGAAAGGACTTAATCCTTGCAACCCACCAGCAGGCACCAAGGGAGGCCTGACAAAGAGCACTTCTGTTTACTCCCTGGATTGATGATGTAACCTGTGGGGCAATCACTGGAAGCCTCTAACCCATTAGGCCACTTTCTAGATGGGGGCACAATACAGTCCTGTCACATGAAAGCTACTGCAATTTCAACAGACTCTGGATTAGTGACTGGTCTTTGGTCTACCAAAGACAAATCCCATGGGGGTACTGGTGGTATTAAGAAAGCCCTCCAGGGCTAGAGAGATGGCTCAGCTGTTAAAGGCTAGGCTCACAACCCCCACCAAAAAAAAAAAAAAAAAAAAATATATATATATATATATATATATATATATATATATATATATATATATATATATATATATATATATGGAAGCCCTTCAGTGTTCTAGTTTGGTGGTTTTGATTAAAACCCATGTTTTTTACATTATACCACACACTCTTAATCTCGTTCAAGTAAAAAGTTGTTGTATGTGGTTCAGGACATGGGATGCAGTCTGAGTCTAAAGAACACATGTCTGCACAACAGATGACGTAGATGAAAAAAGCCCACAGGCATGGAGAGGACCCTTATACCCTGAGAAGTTTGTGCATACGTACCCAATCTAAAGCAAACAACCACTCTGTGATCTCAGCTTCCATACAGAGGAGTGGACAGCATTGACGGACAAAGCAGAGATGTAGTTTTTTTATCCATAGAAATCTGATTTTTTTTTTTTTACATTGGCAACTGGACTGGGGCTATACCCCAGTTGGTAGAGCCCTTGCCTAGCATGCATGACATATTGGATTTGATCCCCAGAGCCCTATAAACCCATATCATGGCACACATCTGTAATCCCAACACTCAGGATCTGGAGACAGGAGGATCAGAAGCTCAAGGTCACCCCTAAGATGGAGCCCACTTGGGCTACATGAGACAAAAAGGGTAACAGTGGTGCTAGAGAGGTGGCCAAGTGATTAAAGCACTTGCCCCACAAGTGTAAAGACTGGATTCTGCATCCCCCCCCCCAAAAAAAAAAAACAGGTAAATACCAAGTAGGACATGACCTCTCACCTCTAATTCCACCTTGGAGTGCAGAGACAGGGGATTCCTAGAAACAACTGGACTGCGAGAATACCTGTAACAGTGAGTTCTGAGTTTGATTAAAAACAAACAAACAAACAAACAAACCTTGCCTCAATGAAAACGGTGGAAAAGGATGGAGGATGATTCCCAATATCAAACTCAGGCTTGCCCAAGTATGTGCAAACATGCGCACACACACACACACACACACACACACACACACACACACACACACACACACAAAGGAAAATAATGTCAGCAACTGTGCTGGATAGTTTTACGTCAACTTTACACAATCTAAAATCATCTGAGACAAGGTAGCCTCAACTGAGAAAATACCTCCCTCCGATTGGGCTATGTGCACTGATGTATGTACACAGATTGGTTTTTGGGGTTTTTTTTGTTTTTTTTTTTTTTTTAAGAAGTTGGGAATGTTCTGTTCCTGACACTTCATGTAGCTTCCTTGGTCTAGAAATGGAACAGTAAGTGCTGTTCAGGACTGCAAGGTGAATTAACTGAAAATGTAGGGCTAGGCCATTTCTGTTCTCCTTTAGTTGCAGCATTCCCCTAGCACACAGCTAATAGACCCCGTAAGGATTATTTTCAGGGTTGAGTGGGAACGTATGACCCCAGCTTGGACCAAGATCACTCCAGGCTCCGGAACCATGCCTTCTGGAGCCCGCCCTGTTCTCACACATCCCAACCAGCCCTGGGGCGGTCACCTCAGCTCCACCCTCCCTTCTTCCTCCTCTTCCTGCTTCCTCACCCCACTTCCTTTCTCTGAGTCCGCCCCCACCTCGCTCCCACCCAGGCCCAGCGCCCTCCCACGACCGCTCCCTCTCGGCTCTCCGTGACTTCCCCTCCTCCTGGCTATCACCGCCCTTTTAGGGAGGACCGGGCAACCCCGTGCCTCACTCACCCAATGAGGAGTCGACTCAGGGTGGGGCGGGACTTGGGCTAGAGCGGAAGTGGTGGCCAGAGCGGAAGTGCAGCTGCCGCCACCGCCGCCGCCGCCGCCGATTCCGGAGCCGGGTAGCCGCCGCCGCCGCCGCCACCAGTGCAGCTACGGTCGCCGCTGCCGCCACCACCGCCTGAGGAGTGACCCTGGGAAGGACGCAGTCGCCTCCCTCCGAGCTTCCTGGAAGCGCCTTTGCTCCCTACAGCCCTCCGCGGTGAGTGCGGCGCGGCTCCCAGGGGCCCCAGCGCGAAGCCCCTTCTCGGGCGGCGGCTGCGGCCCGTCTCGCCGCCGCCCCTCCCCGCTTCCGGCCGGGCCTGCGCCTCCGCGGGAAGCCCGGGCTTCTCCCTCGCCGTGCCGTACGGGGTGCGGCCGGGCCTGCGCGGCTAGGGACGCCTGGGTCGCGGACTCCCTTGGGCACCGCCTCTGCCTGCTCCCTTTGGGCCCGGAGCCATCCCTGGGACCCTGTCACCCTCGTTCATTCTTTGTGGCTTACAAAAAATTGAAATGTAGTCGAAAGCGGGCGAGTTCCCCGAGCCGCGACGCCCCTGCCGCACTCCCCTGGATGAGTAAGGGTTTAACCTTGGCGACAGCTGGGGTGAATCCCTCTCCCACTTTGCAGTAAAGCTGTTTCATCATCGCTGGTGTGGAAAACTCGGCTGCACCCGAGATTCCCTGACAGCAGGGTTGAGGGTTGAATTAAGAAATGGGTTTGTCTGAACCGTTTCCTGGCTCAGACCGGATTCCCAATGGGGTGGGGGGGAAGATCAGACTGAGAATTGAGTCTTTTTCTCATGATATTTGTCGTCATTTACTGCCAGAATCTCGTGTGTCTGCGCCCCAAATTCATCCGTACATTTTTTTGTGGATTTTTTTTTTAACCGTTTGCATTTTGTCTGGTAACCTCACTGTTGGTGGGGAGGGAGTAGGCGAGGACCCTTTTCTTTGCAAGATGAGCGCATCTGGGTTCATTGCAAATGGAGAACTCGCGTGCATTGAGGATTCCAAAGGTGGCAGCGTTGGTGAGGATTTGCCACCTCAGTTAAAATGCGTGTCTCTTGCCCTTGCCTTTTTGTACAGTCTCTCTGGTGAGACCAGATAGCATTCAATTCTTGATTTTACTTGCCTGATGTGGGAGGTGGAATCCGGCAAGATGTTACGAATCCCGTGTAAAATCACGGGAGCTGGTGCAGAAAGGTGCAGCACTTAAGAGAATATGAAAATTACATTTCTCACTGTATCTCAGGTGTTCCTGTGAAACCACACATACATACAGCGTATAGGACTGAGCACGTGGTTACTCAGCATTTTACATTTAGCTGCTGAGAATTTATACACATATTACTTGGTTCTTGATGGATTTCTTGACTGCCTCCAGCACATCCCATTTTGGGGAGGTTGCCCACGGCTTTTTCTCCCTTAAGATCTATATCCTTAGCTGGAGAATATTGGGGTTTTTTGTCGTTGCTTTGTTTTTTTGTTGTTGTTGTTTTTTATATCCCACCCAAGTAAGAATTTTAGTCATGACCTTAGGAATGGAAAGGCTGAAAATCCGGTACCAACTGCTAAATTATTTTCTTAGCCTCTGCCTTCAAACAGTTTAAGAAACCATTTATCCATCTTACAGATGAAGTCTCTATAAGAAATGAGGTGATTTGGCCTAAACCACATACCTACTTTCAGATTGAATATCCCCTTTCATCTGTGGCAAGTATTTATGGACTGTCAGCCCCTGGAGTATGGCTCCTACCCTGTTATCTTCCTTTTCCCATCATGCAGTGCTTGTGTTACGTTGAAGCCATTTTAGACTTGGAGCTGTATGGATCAGGGAGGCCGCCTGCAGGAAACCAGGCCGAGCACATTCCCTGGATGCTGGTTCCCTAGGCAGAGTCTCCAGAGATTTGGGCTGCTGTAAAAAGTGCTTTCTTTTCCCATTTGGCTGTGGGTCTCAGAACAGCGCTGAAGTTAGGTAAATTTGATTCAGTTCCTCCCTGTATTATTTTCCAGCTGTGATCTTCGGAGGCTATTCATCTCTGGTTCTTATCTTCCCTGTCTCCATAGTTGTCTGAAACCTTTTGTAAACTGAATTAAGTACAAGCCTTTGGTTTTGTTGTGTTTTACTGCTTGACTTGTTTCTTTGTTTTTCTGATAAGATACAATCTTATTTTTTCTACTTGCTATGCATAGTGACACATTACATAACTTTACATATAGCAAATCCAATTTTTCTCATCTGGACTGTGTAAATGATCACCGAGTTCCCTCTTCCCCCTCTTTTTGCTGTGTAGTTCAGCCTAGTCTCAGACTCATTGCCTCAGTCTTCTCCCCTCTGCCTCTTGGGTGCTGAAATTACAGGAGTGCCACCTCCATGCTGGGCTAGTAATACAACTTTTGATGTGTGGTGGCAGACCGAATTAAACATCTGGGATGTAGATTTTCTTAATACAAATAAAGTTACTAAAAAAAAAAAAAAAGAAAGTTGACATTTGTACCATACCCCCATGATGTTTAAATATAAGTATACATTGTGTAATGCTTAAATAGCCTGTCTCCTCAAACAGGATTTCTTTGTGGTGTCAAGTCATTTCTTTTAGCCCACTGAGAAATACGTACTACGTTATGTATGTCCAGTGCTATGTATAGTCAGAGTGCAGTGCATAGCACAACTGAACCTGCAGCTTCCACCTATCTGTACCTTAGTTTTCATGGATGGCCTTTATCTTGTTTTTTGCTATGCATATACATGATGAGCCCACATTTAGATTATCAATAGCATATATGCTATAGCATAGAAACATACAGAATCTACCCACTGTGACTTAATCATCAGCTATTGAGGTATCATCCACGAAAATCGTTCATGATCACCCTAGTCAAGGCTTGTAGCGCTTTGCATGTACTTCCTTGTAAGTGCTTGAAGCATTAATTCAGTCTTCATTCAATGAAAGGTAAGCACTGTTAGCCTCATTGTACAGATGAGGAAACTGAGGGCAGAAATTAGAATTTTCCCAAAGATACACATATATGTAACACAGAATTAAATGGTAAAATCAGGAGCCACACCCGGGTCGTTTGACTGAAGAGTGACAGATGTAACTTGATGTAGAACAACTTGTATTCCACGACCATGTTACCTTTTTCTACATGCACCTTAGTAATGTGTAATGTGTGAACTGGACTTCAGCTGTTCCTAAAGATGAGTGCATAGCTGTTCATCTGTAGGGTGATACTGCTGGGACACATCAGATGAGAGCTGCTGAAAAGGCCACCTTTTCCAGCACTTGCTTTATACTATGGGGAATCTATCAGGCACTCTGCAGAAGACCATCCTAGACTTTAGTGTAACCATCAACTATTGTTGCTTACCATAATACCTTGTAGTATTTGGGGTTTTAGTTTTGTATGGGAGAAGGAAAAGAGGGAGCTCTCTTCCCTCCATGAGTAGAGAGAAACATCTAGGTTACTACAGCCTGCAAAATTGTGCTCCCTGCTCTGTCAGTTGCATCAGGCAAAAGCAGTTGTGTGAATGAGGGACCCTAGGAACCATAACTCCATTGTAAGCTGATGTTTAAAAGATCCTTGGTTGGCTGGGCATGACTGCACGCCTTTAATCCCAGCACTTGGGAGGCAGAGGCAGCCTGATCCTTTTCAGTTTCAGGCCAGCAGTCTTCATAGTGAGTTCCAGCTACATAGTGAGACTCTGACTAAAAAAAAAAAAAGCCTTGGTTTATACATTTACCTAAGGAGATGAACATTCACACTAGTTAGGGGCCAGGAGAATATAGTTACATAATAACTTTTTAACTTTAGATCTATCTTCACTACATGAATAGGATCCTCGTAGATCTGCATTTTATAATGAGAAACAGTTGGAGCTGGACTGGAAGGGGATTTTCCTAAGGAGAATGTTAAAGGAAGAGATGGATTTAAAGTGCTCTCTGTTCTCTGATATATCTGCTAAAGGCAATTTAGAGGCTGTTTTTGAGAGTTACATGTTTCTAATACTGTAATGAGATGAAAGTGTGCGATGGTCTCAAAGAAGCGAGCTGCTCTGGCAAATTGTAGGTAAACTTTTTCCTTCAAGTTCTGGCCATTTGATTATGTAAGTTTTCCTGTTCTGGTTTATTTCATTGTTTTCCTTAAAAGACTCAACTAGAAGAGCTATTTCTGAATGGCCTTGACAGATGAAAAGCCAAATTAAAGTAGATATGAGCCTGGTCTGTTATTGTTTGTCCTCATGGGGAAAGTCTTAGACTAAAGCCTGTTTGATGAGCTTTTTGAGTGTACTATAACTACTGTAATAACCTTACATGGTTCTTCAAAACAATTAACAGTAGTACTTTAAGTATTGGGAATAATGGCTGATCTTAAAACAATTGCTAAATTGGGAAAAGAATATTAACTTTAGAATTAATGTTGAAGAGCTGGTGAAATGGTTTAGCTGCTAAAGGCGCTTGTCACCAAACATGATATCCTAAGTTCAATTCCTGTTCTCCGCATGGTGACGGAGAGAGCCAACTACCTCGGTTGTCTTCTGACTTCCATGTATACCAAAATAAATAAATGCCAACTTTTTAAATTAATATTGTGGGCTTGGGAAATAGCTTCGGTGGTAAAACACTTTTTATGCAAGCATAAGGACCTATGTTTTGTTTTGTTTTGTTTTTTCTCTGTGTAGCCTTGGCTGTCCTGGACTCACTTTGTAAACCAGAATGACCTCGAACGCACAGCTGGGATTAAAGGCATACGCCACCACGCCCGGCCCCAAGGACCTGTGTTTTATCCCCAGCACCCACATGAAAAAAAAACTAGATGTGATGTGCACATATAATCCTGTAGAATACCTGGATAGCTGTGGGTGGTCTCAAATAAAATAAAATAAAAACAAAGCACTCCCCCAGAGCCGCCCCTCCTTCCTCCCCCACCCCCGCCCCCCAGGACAGCACCTGAAGAATGACACTCAAAAGTTGATCTGTGGTCTACACACACACAGTATTGAGATAGATCCCAGCTTTGCTGTAGATTGTTTGCTGTGTGGCCCTAAGTAAATTATTCTTTACATATGTAAAAGGCGATGATGCCACCTATCTCATAGGTATCTCATATTATATGAATTGATAAAAACTTCTAAGTGCTTTGACCATTTCAGCAGGTCATACATGATAGTGTTGTTACTTTGTCTTTTAGCTGTTCTGAGTACATGATACTTTTGTATGAGGATATGGTTTGAAAATATTTTAGGGATTTGTTGGATTCCAGTTTGAATCTCTAAGTATGATTGGTAGCTGAAAATACAGTAATCAAAATGCCTAGTGCTACGTCCTTATTTGAGCTAAGATAGTGTTTGAAACGTCCGGCTGAATGTGATGGCTCACACCTTATAACCCCAGCATTTAAGAGGCTGAGACAGGAGAGAATTGCCAAGAGTTTGAGGCCAGGCTAAGCTACATAGTGAGTTTCTAGCCAACTTAAGTTATATAGTGAGATCAACACCAACCAAAAAGAACGCAGTCTAAGAAACTGTATACAGTTTGTATATTATAGGTCTAATATGGCCTATGTGCATCTGTCTACATAGGGAATAACAACTTGTTTGGTTTTTTAAAATGCATCAGTGATCAAGTGGCTTGAAATTCAGTTTGGTGGGCATGACACTTCTTGGTATCCAAAGGATATAGTATGGATTCCTAACTTAAGCTTACTGCCCACTGTTAGTACCAAAAAAGTGTTTACAGTAAACTCTGAGAGTGAAACTCTAGAGATAAGCATATGTAATTAGCATGTGCTATTCTTCAGCTCCATAAAGAGAACAAGGTAGATTTTTAAAAGATGAGGTGCGTATTATGTTGTAAGTGCTGTTGACTGAAGTGCTTACAGTAACCATATGGCATTATTAATTAGATGTACTCCTTTTAAATGATTGGGTGTAATAGGGTAGTATGATCATAGATGATTTATCACTTTAAAATTATTTTGGCAACAAGCAATACTGTTTATTGTCGCTGATTCCCACAGATAACTTTAGAAGCATAGGTATTGGAGCATGAAATAGGCCTTCAGTACTTGGAACATGTTTGCATCCATGTGCTTTCAAATCTAGTTAAATGGAGGTGGAGTTATCTATTTTTAAACAGTTAAAATTTACAAATGACTACCGGAGGCTACAGAGTTTCTGAGTTCTCTAGCTGGGCAGTGGTGGCGCGTGCCTTTAATCCCAGCACTCAGGAGGCAGAGTCAGGTAGTTCTCTGGTCTGCAGTGTGAGTTCCAAGAAAGTCAGGGCTACACAGAGAAATCCTGCTGGGGGTGGGGTGGGGGGCGGTTCCTGAGTTCTCAGTGTGCAAGCCAGCTGCTTGAAGAAGTGCAAAGTTCTTCAGGTATCATACTATTCTCCTTCTAAGGCGATCCCCTCCCCATGGATGTGTGTTATGTACTGGACCATAGATGTCTTAACCAGTGGCTGCATCCCTGAAGCAAAATGAATGCCCCTAGCCAACAGCTACTCACTACCAGTAACCCCTCAGCTAGAGGTGGGGCCTCACTTGCCCTTCCCCATCCATGCTAAAATGTTAGTCTGTTCCGTATTGTGTAGGTAACCACGGCTGAGTCATGAGTGCAACCCCAACAGCCACATCATATCTAGAAGACAGCGTTCTGGCTCTTAAATTCCTTAGGTCCATCTTCAGTGTTCCCTGGGCTTTGGGGGTGGGGGAATGGCCCAGTCAGGCAATATCACTTATTTTCAGCACTTTGACCACCTGTGAGCCTGCATTAACCCCTACCCACTGCAAAAGAAGCATCTCTGACCAAGGTTGAGATGAATACTAGTCTATTGGTATGCGCATAGAGATTTAGGAGGAGGTTTGATGACGTGTGTGCTTAATAAAACAGCAGCACAACCCCCCCCCCCCCAGGCCTAGAGCCTCCTTAGCAGTGGGCTTTTGACCAGGTTTGCAGTCCCCTGACATAAACTCCTTCCTTCAGCATGGGCCTCAGCTTTAATCCCAAAGTGGTTGGTTACTCCTCTTCTAGTTTCTGTTGCTGTGATAAATTATACATGACAAAAGCAGTTTAGAAGAAGAAAAGCCTTACTCAGTTTACAGTTCCCTCAGTTGGCCTTTATTTTCATTTCCTCCTTTAAGGTCTCTTTCCCTCCCGCTCTCATGGGTCCTTTCTAAGCTTTCTGACCTCTACAGATACTTAAACACACAAAATACAAAACCCAAAGCTAATGTCTGCGCTTGGATTACCTCACTTAGTATACCATTTTCCACTTTCATCCATTTTCATGTGAATTTTGAAGTTTTTTTTCTTTACAACAGAGTACAGTTCACTTCCTCTATAAATGCTCGGTTGATGGACACCTAGGCTGGCCGTTTCCCAGGTTTTGTAACAACTGCAGCGCTGAGGATGGACGTGCAGGTCCCTATAGTGAGATAAGTTGGGTTGAGTGGCTTTATTGTAATCTGTTCATAGGTCCAGTCAGTTGGGCTGCCTTTATGAATCAGAGTTACCATGTCTTTGGATTGATCACTTATAGCCAGCAGATCAACTTATTATGGTGTGTGCTATTTATTCACACCTGGGACAGACCACATAATACTGGTGTTTTTAAGTTACATGTTGGTTCATCTGGCATAATTAATAATGATACTTGAAAACTGATGTGAAAGATGGGGGCTGTGCATGCCTGAAATCGCAGCAGTAGGAAACAGGAGGATTAGGAGTTCAATTCAAAGCCATCCTTAGCTTTATAGGCAGTTTAAGGCCAGCCTGGGCTACATGCTACCATCTCAAAACAAACAGCAGAATTCTACAGCCGCTGTGCAGGAAGGAAAGGGTTTTTGCTTTTACTTCTCAATTTAGTGTTTGCTGGACATAGAGCTATTGTATTTCAGAGACACTGTTTCTGTTTCCAGCAAAGAACCTGCACATGTTTGAATGAAATTAAAAATTTACAAGACTACATTTTGTGCGTGGAATGGCACACAGACATTTTTAGAGTAGGTGTTTCTCAGTGAGTAGTTTTCTTTGAGAGCCAGGAGTGCCTCACTTGCTCAGGATGACACCCACCAACCAGCTGGTCCCACTGACTTCACGTTGAAGGTAGGTAGCCTGGCACACTTCCTCTCCTTCAGCTGGAATCTGCTTTTGATGCTGGGATGTACTGGCTGGAATGGTGCATTCGTGAATGTGGTCAGCCCCCACCATTCACACTTCTCAGCCTGGACTTGTTTTTCTACCAGTGTAGCTCCTTTATTTCTCTCCTACCATTTCATAAAAAGTTTTTTAAAACATACGTACATGTGTGTGCCTGTGTGTCTGTTCCTGTCCAGAGGTATCAGGTTCCCTGTAGTTGGACTAACATGCAGGTTTCTGTGAGCTCCGGGTTCTGGACATCAGACACTGTTCCTTGTAGGAGTATTATCTGCTTTTAACTGCTGAGTCCTCACTCCAGCCCCTGAATATATCCCTTTAACCTCTTCTGTCTAAGTATAGTTGATTGCTTTCCCAAGGAACTCAGGGTAACTTTAAATATGTGCTGCCCTCTTGTGTTTCGATCATAGTTTTAGCTTGAGTGGGGGGCGGGGGTGGCAGCACATTGCTGGTAGTTCTTTTCAGCTCCTCCAAGTGAATAATCCAAAGAATTCTTGAACATACTGGTCATTTCTGCAGTTGTTTCAACACTATATTGTAAGCATTTCATTTGTCAAGAACGATAAGAGTCAGGATTACTTGCCAATGAACCTTTGAGCACTAAGCATTTGGTGTGTTATCTTATTTGACTGCTGTTAATGCCTACTTTTAACACTGCAGAAAGGGTTATTATAATGTGGGGGAATCACTTAATTGCGTTATATAGTTTCCTGTTGGTTCTATGTAGGACTTTCCTGAAAAGGGTGTCATGTTTTCTATAACGTGTAGTAGATAGTGGAATCCTAATTTTAATTTTTTTTTTTTTTTCTGAGACAGGGTTTCTCTTGTGTAGCCTTGGCTGTCCTGGAGCTTTGTAGACCAGGCCTCGAACTCATAGCGACCCACCTGCCTCTGCCTCCTAAGGGATTAAAGGCATGCGCCACCACGCCTGACTCTTAATTTTTAAATTTTAACAAGATATTATACTCAAGCTTTCTCATTTACAACTGGAAGTGTTCTTTTCCTTGAGAATATAGTTAATGGTTCTAAAAGCCAAAGTTATTATTTTCAATTTTTCTTTCTTTGGAATAACACTTTTAAACATCATATAGATGAGTAGCAGTGATCTTCTGCTAGTTTGGCCACTCTGAAATGACTTCTCCAAACTTTGACTGACCTCTAACTAGAAAATGTCTCTTACACAAAGCATTTGCCAGAGAAGTGAGCTTGGCTCACACGGACTCTTAGAGCATTGTTTGATTGAAATGGCTCTTCATTTGTAGTCACTTTTAGGATTGAATTTTTGACATATTTTTGTGGCCTCGGCACTGGGGAGACAGGCAGGAGGATGTAGCGTTCCAGGCTACCCTAGCGTTACATGGTGAGAGAGCCTGTCTCAGAGCATCAACAGGGGCTGCACGTGTAGCCCAGTGGTAAAGCACTTACTCAGTGTGCCAAGTCTGTGGTGGGTTCCTCAGTACTGCTTCTTCCTCAGAAAATTACAGAGTGGGAGGGACTCGCCTGCAGAGGTTAAAAGCCAGTGTCTAATCCCCTGTAGTCAAAGTTCAAAGCAATTGGGAGCCTCCGGATATGGGTAACCAAACCTGGTTGGGCCCTCTGAAGAGCAGGAAGTGCACTAGGCCATCTGCTTTACCACCACCTCCTCCAGTGGCTTATTTTTTAAAAAGCTTTTTTTATTACGAAACAAAATAGTCAATCCTTGTAGTGCTTATTACAGGCTGTGTTCTTATACTGGCTGTGTAGAAAGTAGACCCACACTTACATGCCTCAGCATTAGGAAATGGGCATGAGGACTCAGCCCAGCCCTGTCATTTGTCTGCTCTGTGTTGTGACCCAGACATGGGATAAAATGCCTTTAAAAGTAGTGGATAGTCAGGTATGCTGGCACACATCTGTAACTGGAACATTTAGGAGGCTGAGACACATGAGTTCCAGACCAGCCTGGACTACATAGTGAGACCATGTCTCCAAAAGAAGAAAAGTCAATTTTAAAAATAACGATTGTGAAAATATTACCACCCAGAGGTAACAGTGAGATTACTACCCTTAGCAGTTTGTGTTGATTTCCCTAATTATGTTTATGTGCTCTTTAGGAACATTTTAGGAAAGAACTGTGTATCCCTTCATGCATAGCCCTGTACGTGTGAAATGTATCTTTTTTGTGCAGCCTCCTTTTGAGGGTCTTGCAGTTTTTACTGTCTTGACTTTTTTTTTTCTTTTTAACTAACCAACTCTCCACTGTTGGGTGTTTGAGTTGTTTCTAGTATTTCACTAAGTATTTGTTGCATTTATTAGCAAATGCCTCTCAGGTCTGTGACTTGCTGCTTCCAGGGTCTTAAAACATACAGATTGATACCCATCATTACCATGTGGGTGTGCATGAGAACTCTTGTTCTCAAACATGTCAGTCCCTTCCCTCTGGCTCACTGCCAGACTAGACTATGGCCTCTAAGGAGTTCATCTGCCCGGGTGGTAGAAAACAAATAAAGGCTGTTTAGCAAAAATGTTCTTGATGGGACCCTCAAAGTTTCAGAAATGCATGCCCTTCTGATAAGCTGCATATTAACTCCAAAAAAATCTGACTAGCAAGTGCTGAAATGGTCACAGTTAACATACATTTTGAGCTCACTGAGAGGATGAGTCTCATGTTAACATATAACTACTTCTGTGCAAAGATCAATCCTGACTCACTTCTCCTTCCTGGTTTTTTGATGGTTGTTTTTGATACCTTGGATTCGAGTGAACCCAAGGCCTTGCACATATAAAATAGGTGTCCCTCCACTGAATTCACATTTTTGAAATTGCATATATATATATATTTTTTTAAGTTTTAAAAAGCTCACACTTTGGGTTAGAACAATGATATATAGGCACTTGGGAGAACTAGTGGTCTTCAGCTTTGTTTATGCAGTGTCTACTTTTAGGAAAGATTTTATATCTGTTGTTCTTTAATGCCCTGTTCCTGGTGTCCACAGCAACTCTGCTCAGGGAGGTGCTGTTGTCTGCATTCATAAACTGAAAGACTTGGGATCAACAGCACCCTTTTCTGTGTAGTGGCAGACTGCTTTGACACATGGTGCTGTTGCCTTTCTGAGTGTTCTTTGTTCTCCCAGCCACGCGTGTTCTAAAGCTTAACAGATGTCTAGCTGAGCAGTTCCAGGCATTACATGTGAATCCTTCCTTGGAAAATAATATGTAGGAAACCAAGTGGTATAGGCTTCTCCATCTACCATAGACCAGTGGAAAGAAGCTGTAGACTGTGGTCCAGGTTCTTGTGTGTTGAGTCCTGTATCACAGCTCAGCATGCGTTGGGTAGCCCTAGACAGGTGAATAGAATTTGCATAGACAAGAAGTGAAATATCTAGGAGAGCATTCTAGATGAAGAGACCTGCATGTTTGAGCAAGGTGTGAGTAGGGCATGTGGGAATGTGTGTGTACCTGAGAAAAGGCACCTGTTCAATGGGTCAGAAAACCTCACAGGCCGTGTCCTGAAAGACGCTGAAAGCAAGCCAGTAGGGTTTAGATTCAAATGATGGACTGGCCCAAAGGGGAGTCCAAGAGATTATTGAGTAAAGGTGACGGTAGACTAAAGTAGTAGTAAATCCTAGGAATGAGGAAGCATGCGTTTGAGGACGGGAGTTTGGATTATTATATTTGAGGAAGGAGAGAATTTATGTGTGGGCGTGGAAGGAACGTGGGGCATATGCAAATGATTATAGACCAAAGTCTTTCCAGAAATGTTTTCATATTAGATATAGAATATCAACCTTTTTTCTTTTCCTTTTTTTTTTTTTGGTTTTTCAAGACAGGGTTTCTCTGTATAGCCTTGGCTGTCCTAGGCTTGTTTTGTAGACCAGGCTGGCCTCGAACTCACAGAAATCCACCTGCCTCTGCCTCCTGAGTGCTGAGATTAAAGGCGTGCGCCAAACTTTTTAAAAAAGAAGACAAAGTCTAGAGCTGTTGCATAATGCTAAAATGTTACATATATGAGATGCTGAGTTCAAGCCAGCCAGATTTAAAAAGAGAGGTACCACAACCAAAAGACAAGCAAAATGAGCATCTTTTAAATTTTTCAAAAGGTGGCACTAGTCACATTTTCTAGTGGATAGCCACATGAGGCTAGTAACAGTTGCGGCTTCATGGGAAGGTCCATACAGGGGTCATGTGAAGAAGAGCCATGGCCTGCTGAGTCAAGACAGAAAAGCAGGCTTGTATGAAGACAGCTGTTCTGATGGAGCCTGTGTTGTGAGAAGAGCGGTTTGCTGTCTGCTGCTCCTCTTTTTCACTGTCTCCATGGTGGATTGGAAGGGACTGTGAAGTTCTAATCAGGAAGTGTCTCTGTTGGGGATTCAGATGATGAGTCTGATAACAGAGATGTGAGGCAAGTGCTGACCTGAAGTGCAGGTGGGTGTTACTGTAGGCGGAGAAAAAGGGACTGCTTCATTTTCCCCTTTTCCGAGGCTTTCTCCAAACTACTAAATGTTGTGTAATTCATTTCCTGTTGAAATTGGCCTAGCTGCTCCAAGTTCCATGTTATATAAGTTTTGAGTTGCATAAATAGTGGGCATCAGGACCTTTAGTTAATATGTTTTCTTGTTTCTTTGTATATACATAATTGAAAGTTTTAGAAATACCAGTTTTCTTTTTAAAGGCATAATTTAGTCTAAGGTAACATGCTTTTTTTAAAAACACATTTTCTTTTCTTTCTTTCTTTCTTTCTTTTTTTTTTTAAGATTTATTTATTAACATATACAATGTTCTCCTTGCATGTAAGCCCTCACACCAGAGGAGGGCATCAGATCACATTATAGACGGTTGTGAGCCATCATGTGGTTGCTGGGAATTGAACTCTGGACCTCTGGAAGAACAAACAGTGCTCTTAACTGCTGAGCCATTTCTCCAGCCCCCAGTAACATGATTTTTAGTCTCCAAGAACTCTGTAACAATGTCAAAGAATCTTGAAACAGTTATTTTGGATTTGTTTATTTTTATGTATATAGTTATGTGTGTGTTGTGTGTACATGCCTGCACGTATGTCTGTGCGCCACACATGTATGACTTGCTCACAGAGGTCAAAAGAGGGCATTATATCCTTTGGAACTAGAGTTACAGATGGTTGTAAGCCACTATTGTGGGTGCTGGGTATTGAATCCAAGTCCTGGGGAAAAGCAGCCAGTGTTCTTAACTGATGAGCCATCTCTTCAGTCCCAGACATTTTTTCTTCTCTTTGTTTCTGTTCTGGTTTTTTGTTTGTTTGGTTTGGTTTGGTTTGATTTTTGTTTTTTTGTCCTTGTTCTGCATGTCCAGTGCAGCACAGTCACTTGGGAGCGGGCCTGGGGACCTTCACCTAGGGCTTTCACTGTCCTGGCTTGGAGAACTGTCATTTCTGCTGACATTTCACCTAGCTGAAGTACTTGCTTTCTGACTCATAGCTGATGTTTGGTGCTGTGAAATGGACAGTGTGAAGGGTCTTCTGTACTAATAGGGTATTGAACTAAGATTGCTTTTTAAAAAATGATTTGCTTTGTGTTTGTGGTTATTGTATCTGCATGTATGTCTGTACACCACATGCATGCCTAGAGCCCTCAGAGGCCAGAAGTAGGTTGGAGGTGATCAGATCCCCTGGAACCAGTTACGAGCTGCTGTGCAGGTGTTGGCAATCAACTGCAGGTCCTTTGGAATAGCAGGCAGTACTCTTAACCTCTGGGGCATCTCTCCAGCCCCAATCTAAGGTCACTTTTTAAAAGTAAAATGTTAAAGAACATGTATGTAGCATAAACTCAAAATATAAGTCATTGGGGGGCTGTCAAGATGTCTTAGCAGGAAGGGAGATTGCCGCCAAACTTGATAACCCAGGTTCAATCCCTGGAACCCATATGGGGCAAGGAGAGAAGCAGCTCCCACAGCTGTCCTCCTGTCCCCACACAATGTCCATGCATGCACTCTCCCATATACATGCACACATAAATGAATGTTTAAAAACAGTGTGTGTTTCGAGGCAGGGTTTCTCTGTGTAGCCTTGGCTGTCCTGGGCTCACTTGTAGACCAGGCTGTCATCGAACTCACAGTGATTGATCCGCCTGCTTCTGCCTCCCGAGTGCTGGGATTACAGGCGTGCACCACCAAGCCTGGCTAAAACCAAGTATTTGTAAAGCACTTTCTGTTTATTGGGGAGAAGGATAGGCTAGTGGAATAAACAAGCTTTAGAAGAGACAGGCAGGGTTAAAGGCCTTGACTCTACTGTATTCTACTTGCTGTGGTGGTCATTTCCTTTCCTTTAATCTTCTAAGAAGGTGGAAGGGTTATTGGAAATATGTGCACCATGTAGGATTGTTGGTGACAACCAACCAAAATGATTTAAAGGCCTTGGCCCAGTCCTGACTCTGTAGATACTAAATACATGGTCCACATCCTTGATAGCATTTGGAGCTACGCTTGTGAGACTATCGGAAGCCTAACATTTGCTTTCTCTGTGCTCTTGCCGTTCTTCTAGAGAATGACCATGGACAAAAGTGAGCTGGTACAGAAAGCCAAACTTGCTGAGCAAGCTGAGCGCTATGACGATATGGCTGCAGCCATGAAGGCCGTAACAGAACAGGGACATGAACTCTCCAATGAAGAGAGAAATCTCCTCTCTGTTGCCTACAAGAATGTGGTAGGTGCCCGCCGTTCTTCCTGGCGTGTCATCTCCAGCATCGAACAGAAAACAGAGAGAAATGAGAAGAAGCAGCAGATGGGCAAAGAGTACCGTGAGAAGATAGAGGCTGAGCTGCAGGACATCTGCAACGATGTGCTGGTGAGAACGGCGCTTCTACTGTAAACATCATCTCTAGGCATGACGAACATCCAGATGCAAACTCTCTAACAGCTTAGGAGAGTGTAGAGGTGTTCCACTGTACACACAAGTTGAAAACCATCTAACTTGTTCTAAAGCATATGATGTGATTTTTGTCACCCTTTCTTGATCAATTCATCTTTTGTGGGGTATTTTCCTTCTCTCAAAAAGACCTGCAACAAACAGGAACATTTCATCAGCACTCCTCCATTATTCTTTAGAAATTGAGGCCAGATGAGGATATTTAGAAAGATGCTGTCACTAGTGGGCTGTTCTAGTAGCCCCAGTAGTGATTCAACTCTGAAAAGAGATGTAAAGGTCTTCCAGCCTCTCCTTGGTTGTGCCCTCACAGAGTGTAGACATCTGATGAAGGTTAGGCACATATGTCAAGTACAGTGAACAGTCCAAGGCCAAATCAAAGGTGGCATGGGCTTCTCCTGTGTTTATGTATGCTTCAGCCAGGTGGTAGATCCTTCTAGCTACATATGGGGTTGGATGAGGGGTGCCTATCCCAGAATACCTCATGATTATAATTCTCTTATAGCTAGAACCCACTGGGAAATTTTATTTTCTAGGGGAAATCAGGTAAAAAGTAGCTGTGAGGGCTGCTCTATCCTATTGTCTGTCTGCCCAAAGCACTTCCTTTGACTTCTTTTGAAAACCAGTGTAAAGCTTGTCAGCTGTCAGGCAACTCTCCTCACCCTTAACCCACAGGAGTTACACCCTTCTCTGTCTGCACGACACTTAAAAACAACTGCTGCCTCTTGCATACTCTGATATTGGTTAATGAAATCCTTTATAGTTGTTGAGCTTTGCTTTGAGCCTCACTTTTTTTTTTTTTTTTTTTTTTTTTTAGATTCTTGTTGTAAGATAAGAGTTTCATGGCTAAACATGTTGCCTATTGGTTGTTTGGGGGTTGTTAATGGTGCACTAATTCCTGAATGTTAGGTATATCTGGTATTCAGATGGAGTATGGCATGCATTCCAAAGGCAAGAGAGTTCCATACTTCCTGAAATGTAGACCAGCTTTTAAGAGCATCTGAAAGAATGTGAAGAAGAGCATGGTACTTACTGCCTCTTAACCAGTTTTTCAGGATGCCACATTCTAAAACAACTCTTCGAAAATATTGCTCTGTACACGAAGCTTGGACTCCTTCAGAACTACTTTTGTTGTAAGCATAAATGTTTAAAGGAATTTGTTATTGATAATAGTTCTATACTCTTGAGTGCTTACTACGTACCAAGCAACGTGTTAAGCACTAGATGTACATTACCTTGCTTGTCCTTATAACTTCCTTAGAAGGTGGCCGTGCTGGTCCCCTTCCCCATTGTATAGCCAAGGAATCTGAGGACTGGGGTCCTAAGGCGGTGTCTGCAGGGTCATGTGAAAACAGACAGTAAACATCAGAAGAAGGGTTTCTTCCCAGGTCAGATTAATTTTAAACTTGGTTCTTGGCTGTTTTGTTCTATTGCTGCTTTTTTCCCCCCTCTTCCCAGAATGGAAAGATTCCCCATGCACTCACAATTAGAGAAATAATACAAGTTTAAATGGGGTTTTAAGAGACGAGCAGAAGAGTTACAGAGGAAAGTCACTTCTAATGTCATTACCCAGAGAGGCACTGTTTTGTCAGTCCTCAAGGCTTTCCCCATGTGTTTGTGTGCACACACCCACACTTACTTCACTTATTTTGATATTAAAGTGAGATTCTTTTGTTGATAGTCTTTTCCATTTAGATTTGAGTTAGCAGTGTAGTTGTGTGCCATCTTTTTTTCCATCACATTCCACTGTCGTGCTGCATTATAAGGAACCTGTAAGAGTGGCTGAAGAGATGAGTGCAGCATCTGCTCTTAGGGCCAGACGGTGTTCAGCAGCTTGGATGAAAATTGGTTGCTTTTAGGGGCGTTTGCTTTGGTTTGGTTGATTGTGTGGGGCTTTTTGTTTTCTTCATTTTGGGGCTTTTTGTTTTTAGTCTTCAGAAAAATCAGTGGTAGTACATATCTTAAATCTTAATGTAATTTTAACATTTCACAAGCAATTCAAAATTCTTAATGTGAATCACTTTTTAGGAGCTGTTGGACAAATATCTCATTCCCAATGCCACACAGCCAGAAAGCAAGGTATTCTACTTGAAAATGAAAGGGGACTATTTTAGGTACCTTTCTGAGGTTGCATCTGGAGATAACAAACAAAGTAAGTAGCATTTAAAATATATATAGATACATAATACATACACACACATGTATATGTATGTTGGGGATTGGGGCTGGAGAGATGGCTCAGAGGTTAAGAGCACTGACTGCTCTTCTAGAGGTCCTGAGTTCAATTCCCAGCAACCACATGGTGGCTCACAACCATTTGTAATGTGGTATGATGCCCTTTTCTGGCCTGCAGGTGTATGTGCAGGCAGAGCACTACATACATAATAAATAAATAAGTCGTTTATATGCATAATAAATAAATGTATGTCAGCGGGAGGGCTAATATTCCATAATGAAATCTGTTTCTACTTTGTTTTACTATAGACACTAAGCTCACAATAATGAGAATTTCTGATGCTACCGCATTGTTATACATGGCGTTAACAAGTCTTTTTATCTCACAGATAGACGTGAAGGGTATTAGAACTTTGGTATACAGTGTGTTTGGTGGGTGCTTATCTGGGAATTGATAGTTCTTTTTTTTTTTTTTTAAACAAATAAAACTGTAAAATATAGTGGTTCACCTTGGCCATGATTTTTGCTTTACCCAGTTTTAGCTAGTGCAACTATAGTCTGAAATCTAAATGGAAAATTCCAAATATAAATGAGTATAAATTTTGCCCCAAGTAGCCCTGTATGTGCTGGTCATCTGTTTACTCACCCAATGGCTGTATTGGTTATTGATTGACTGTTCTAGTATGCCACTCCTTGTGTTAAAGTAACTTGCTGGTTTCTAAAATACAAACTTACATGACGGTGTATTGCTTACGTTGTTCTGTTAGTTTCCTGTGTAAGTCATCTGAGCATGTGTGATAGGCTTCAGTACTGTATAGCTTCAGGCGTTCACAGACGAGGGAGACCACTGTGTGAGACCATCATAGGGATGCATTTCCTTCACCACATGGCTTCCTGAGATATGATGGCAGCTGCTTCATTCATTGCTTACTATGTGCCAACTAATGGGGCTTGCATTATCCTCTTAGCACTTTGAATTTAGGTGGGAGTATCCCATTTTTCCAATTAAAAAAAAAAGTTCATATATGGACATTTTTATTTGCTTCAGGCCACATACCAAGTGAGTTGAGAATTCAAATTTGTTTATGCTGATCTTAAACTCCATTATTTTTCAATGGAATATATTATCCACATTCATTCTTAGGAAAGGCTATGTCTGTACTTGGCTGCTTTAACAGACTTCATTATAATTGTCTATTTTCTTCCAAAGCATTTAATATAGTACTTAGCATAAACATTTAGCAAATGTTTAAGTTGAATGGTGAAGACATTGACCTTTGTTTCGATGACTCATTTGCTTTATCCTCCTTTACTAAAGTACTTAATAATGTGTGATGCAGCCGGTACAAGAAGCTAACATTTGCATCTTCCTTCCAGCCACCGTGTCAAACTCTCAGCAGGCTTACCAAGAAGCATTTGAAATTAGCAAGAAAGAAATGCAGCCTACACACCCAATTCGACTTGGCCTGGCACTGAATTTCTCAGTCTTTTACTATGAGATTCTAAACTCTCCTGAAAAGGCCTGCAGCTTGGCCAAAACGGTGAGGAAAGGCCCTTTTGCTAGTTCCAACAACTTCCTTCTATTTATGAGCAGTACTCGCTGTCTTAGACTTTTAAACATTTTCTAGGGGGTGGGATTTTAAGAAATATATTCAGACCTTTTTAAGAGACATGGTTTCTCTGTGTAACCTTGGCTGTCCTGAAACTCAGTCTGTAGACGAGGCTGGCCTTGAACGCACAGAGTTCTGCCTCCCTAATGCTGAGATACAAGACATGGGCCACTGCCGCCGCCACCCTGCAGGCGCCCACGCTTTGTACTGTATTACCTCCTGTGTTCCTTGAACTTGCTTTCCTTCACACACTGCTATTTGGGTTTGTTTGTGAGGTTTTTTGGTTTTTTTTGTTTTTCAAGACAGGGTTTCTCTGTGTAGCCTTGGGTATCGTGGACTTACTCTGTCAACCAGGCTGGCCTTGAGCTCACAGAGATCCACCTGACTGCCTCCTGAGTGGTGGCACTAAAGGCGTGTCCCACCACCACCACCCCAGCCTGCTATTTGAAACTTTAATTTGGAAAGGGTGCCGGAAGTGAATTCTGCAACTTGAACCCTGAGACAAATCAAGCTTAGAGGGGTTACCTTTGCTGTTCTCCCCTTTGACCTTTGTGTGCAGACCTTTTTATTAGTTTAAACAAAGAACCCATTTTGATAATTAAAAACTTGGGTGGGTTTATAGACTAACTGTGCTAAGGTTAACAGTTAACATTGGTTGTTAGGGGTTATCATTGCTGGCTGGGGCTTTATCCATATCATACATTTGAAACAGCTGGCAGACGGTGAGGGCAGAACAGGTCCTTGCCATCCTTTTACCAGCAGGAAGGATAGCACTAATACAAAGAACGCCCAGGTCTTTGCTAATCACTCTCTGTTGTAGGCATTTGATGAAGCAATTGCTGAATTGGATACTCTGAATGAGGAGTCTTACAAGGACAGCACCCTGATCATGCAGCTGCTGAGGGACAATCTTACCGTAAGTGTTTACCTACCTAACCCACTGACACCGAGATTTAAGGGGGAGTGTACTCTGTTAAGTAGCGTTTTACATTGTTAAGTTACCTGTATCTTACTGCAGCTGTCACTGTCTGTGGTAATAAGAAATTCTGAATAGTTGAGAGAGGGGCCTGGAAACGTGGCTCAGTGGTTCTCAGCCTGTTCTTACAGAAGACCCAGGCTCCTGGCACTCACATAGTGGCTCTCAGCCATATCTGTAAATCTACTTCTAGGGGACGGGGTGCCCTCTTATGGCTTCCTTGGACACGAGACATGCAAGTGGCACACAGACATATATGCAGGCACAACACCCATACATGTAAAATACAACGGGAAAAAAATTTAAGTAGTTGAGTTTTAAAGGGGGGGAGATTTAAGTAGTTAAATAATAGTACTGGGCCACCCTTTTAAAGAAAAATTTTAATGCTCTTAGTTTTATTATAGCTTTGTGTTGCTTTTTTTTTTTTCTTGCAGCTTTGGACGTCGGAAAACCAGGGGGATGAAGGAGATGCTGGAGAGGGCGAGAACTAATGTCTGTTGTGCTTTGTGATCTGTTTGGTGTCACTTTGTATCCTCCACATTATATCCCTTTGTGCGATAAACAAAAACAAAAAAAAAATCGAATGTTGACTTTCGATTTTTCACAGCCTAAGCCTAGCAAAAATGGTCCCTGGGATAAACAGCTGGTATTTGTATCTGAAACTCAGACTGGTCCCTTAAATGCCATGGCATTCTGAAGTCTTGATTTTGATCAACATTGACAAGGATTACTGTGTGTTTTAATTTTTACAAACTGAACACTGTGATTATGGGGTTTTGTAACTTAGCAGAACTCTTATTGGTAGAAAAAATAGACCTGAATTATGTGTAACTTTTTGGAAAGTTTAATCTGATATCAAAATAGTCCCTGAAGATACAATCCTGTTGTAAATTTGTACAGAAAGTTCTAGAGATTCCTTTGTGATTCTGGGACTCTGGGTGAGATGCTTACCATCGGCATCTTGAGTTTGGTAACTCAGAGTAATTCTGCCTGTGGTTGAGGGCTTATTGACACTTGATCATTTTGGGCTGTTGCCACACAAAAGTTCATGACCACAAATGACTGCAGTGTCGTCCTCTGAGGAAACTCAAAACCTGAAAGTGAAATTCTTTGCCTGATAATTTGGCTGTGACAACACAAAAAACGGTCCCGTGCTCATACCACATGTGTGACTAAACCCCTTTACTACACAGTGTGTTCCTGAATAGCAACTTGTGAAAACAGGGATGTTACCCCCTAGGTAAGGAGAGAAAAAAGACAGCAGCACATCCTATGAATGGCCATACCAGTTTTGTGGGAAATTTCTAACAATAATGTTCTGTGGAGGTGGCCTCTTGCCTGAGGAGCACTCAATCCTGAGGCTCTTCCTAAGCTTGGAGGGTGGAAACTTTGAAATTTAACATTTTTTCCACCCTGTTTTTCTGACTGTTGGCTTTGGTTTTCTCCTCTTTCAATTTACAGCTTTCTGCTTCCTTGGGTGGTTTTCTTTGGAAGCATTTGTCAATACTGTATGGTCAGGGGCGAGGCATGGAGCACCTGGTGAGCAAGCCTTGCTTCAAGGTGCTGAGAAAGAAGGCCTCCCAGCACCATCGCCCTGTCTTCCTCCAGTTCTCAGCACAGTTGCTCCTCATACTATCACCTGAATCCGAAAAAAAGGGAAAAAAAAGTATTTTAAGTATCGATGGTTTGTCCCTACGCAACCAGCCCTAATAATGCTTGTTGGTACCTGTCACCAGATCCTCCCAGTGTGCTCATCCAGCCTAGTTCTCAGACACGTCTCAACAAGACCCTATAACACAGGGAAGTGGCATGGACACTACAGTAGAGAGAACCAAGAACAGCCAGGCCTGTCAGTCTCACGGTATCACCCCTCTACCTTGACATTCCACGTAGCTATAGAGTCCATCTGTTTGTCCATCTGCTGAAATAAGAAAAGAACTCATGCACTGATTTAAAACCAAAAAAAATAAAATAAAAAATTAAAAAAAAAAACCTCTTCTTTCTAGCTGAACAAAAAATGTGCAGTTAATACTTGGCGCTTGACAACGCAGTAGCGAGTGTGGAACCGAGCCTGTCTGTATATCTGGTAGCTCTGCTTTGTTTTTTCCTTACCAGTATTCTGCCTAATGTTTGCTTCTGTGGTGGTTATATTTGCCTAGCAAGCACACCTGTGGTTGTGAAAATAGTATAGCAAAAAGAAAAAGAAAATCCCCAGTTATTGATGTGCTAGATTTGTGTATGTCTTTTAAACATTCTAGTTTCACCTTACACGGAGTAATCAGGAAAATGTAAAAACTCAAAAGTGAAATAAAACATTTTCTCAGTTAGCTGCCTGTGGATTGATGTGTCCCCAACCATCTCTGCCGCTCTCAGGACTGTTCTGATCACATCTGTTTCGGGCTTTTTCTTTAAAAGGTAAAAATAGTTTTACTTCATCCTTTAGAACCATCAGTGAAGATGAATTACATGGCTGTCTCTGTTAGGTGGGACCTGATTATTGCAGCCCTGAACCAGAGCAGCTGTAATTGCCTGTACAAGGCCCTCACCAGAACTGGCCCATTTTTTTCTTTTGGAGGGGTCAGGGCATATTTCACAGTATTACATGCACAGATGGCAACACTGGTAGCACAGCTGTTTCTAAGTGGTTCAGGAGACGATGGTGATGTAGCTGCCTTTGAACCCGTCCGTGCTCCTCTCTGTTAGTACTCCAATAAAACATAACTGGTTTGCCAAACTGTACTTAGATAGAATCCTTTCTTTAGTCTCTTAGTCTGAAGTGAATAGATGTGTCTATACATCTCCCTAGGAAAAAATGACCAAGATGTCTAAGAGGAGCAGTTGTGGCTGTTTTCTCTGTGATAGGGTCTTCCAGGTTAAGTGATATCCCCCCAAGCAGCTGATGGGTAAGAAGCTGTTAACAGCCCCCAACGTTTTTCTGGTCAGGATTGTAGGCAGGCAGTAGTGGCACTTGATTGCCTGAAGTGTCAGCCCAGAATTTCCCTTCATAAAGGAGGAGCTACAGTGGAAGACTGGATGTTACCTATGTTTGTTTCTGGGAGGAAGATCCGTGACTCAGCGTGCAGGGCCATTAGTGGGGCCCTCCCAGGGCAGTGGTGATCAGAATAGTCTGCCTCTGAAGAACTTGAATGGGGAAAGACAAAATATGTACCTGTTGCTGAGCCAGAGGACCCTCAGTTCCACTCCCAGGACCCACATGTTGGAAGGAGAAAAGGGAATTTGAGCCTTGAGAACAGTGGTTCTCAGCCTGTGGATCACACATCAGGTATCTACGTTACAGTAGCCAGATAACAGTTACGAAGTAGCAATGAAATAATTTTATGGTTGAACCATGGCGTGCACATTTATCTGCCCCGTTGTGTACAAAATAACAGGCTGTGTGTGGTAGGTACTGGAGCTAAATGTTATTTGGCAACCCTCGAACGTTGCCGGGAACAGCGAGATGGAGAGAGGGGATGGTGCAGGTGCTAAGTTTGTCTTACAGGGTGGCCAAGTACCTGCCAAGGGATGCTATTACACATTTCTCCCCGGCTGATAGATGGGCTGCTTGGGGCACACTGCATATCACTTTGGAAAGTTTCTACTGGGTATGAATTTAAAGCAGGCGTGCCTGGTTAGATAAGGTAAAAGCTGTAAAGTTGTTTAACCCCACCACCACCACCTCCACCAGCATCAGGCAACAAGAACCAAATAGTATGGGCTGTCCAGGGGCGTGTGACGAAATTGCAGAAACCATGAAGAATCTTTAAAGGGTTGATTATTCACCTAGCCCCAACCTCTTTTCAACAACCCAGTAAAGAAGCCAGATGGACCCTAGGTACAGTGTCACACACCTCTAATCCCAGCCCTTGGCAGGCAGAGGAAGGCAGATCTATATAAATTCCAGACTACATAATGAGCACCAGGACTACATAGAGGAGGGGAAGAAGCTGCAGCTCTATGGGGCTCGTGGGGGCTCTTGCCAGGCCTGAAAACTTGAGTTATATATGAGGCCCACATGGTGGAAGCAGAGACCTAATCCTACATGTCCTTTGACCACTACATACATACCCTTGTGCACATACATACATGCATGGGTGTGCACAGACACAATGAATAAACTAACAAGAAAAATGTTTGATAGAACAAAGAGATCCAAATATCTCATGGAGAATGGCTGAATTACAGAGAGGTAAATAGAGTAACACCGCCCCAATCCATGCTGTACCCGACATTGGTCACCAATACCTGTATCACCATTCCCCTTGCTCCTGGATCCCCAGACCAACTGTTACTCAGCAGGAGAACCTTTGGAGTGTTTCTGCCTCAGCCCCTCTGTGATCGTTAGTCAGCAAACAAGGCTTTGGGTACATAATCCTGCATTGATGTGACTTCAAGTGTTGATGTTCATTAAAACTAATTTAGAGTGCAAGCTGAGCATACCCAGGAGCATCCCCGTCCTTTGTTTCAGCATTTTCAACTGAGTGTTCTAAGATGCATCCTTTACCTGAGTATGCTTAGAAGGGGAGCAGCTAGTCCAGTATAGGTACAGTCTTGTATAGAACCCACACATTTCCTTCATCTGAGCAGGGCATTGCTTTAGAAACAGATCACTTCCCCTGCTACAGGTAGTTCCCCCCCCACCCCCCGCCCCCTGCACCCGCCCTTCCATGTTTGGCTCTTTTCATCATGTGTTTGGTCACATGATGGTAGTCCAGGACCTTGCTGTATACTGCCTGCCCTCTGTAAGATGGTTTCATTAGAGAGATGATACAATGTTAGCCTCAGGGTGTTCTACAGATTTAGAAACATCTTGAAAGCCCAAAGCAAAAAATGGGAAGCTAGTCCACACATGAAGAATTTTATGGTTGGGTAAGACTAGATTATGGACAGAATTCTGCGGTATTTTCTGGACATGACTGTTGGCTCATGAACTCAAAACAGCTGTGGTTGCTGGATAAGATGTGTACAAGTTCAAGACAGTCAACAGTCTAGCATAAATGGGGAGGGGCTTGAGCCCCGGCACTGCCTGCCGAGGAGCTGTTGACAACGGATGGCCAGTGGGAGAGGAGAGTCAGTTTTCTTAGTGGGTTTGGCCCCTGGAGAGTTGACCGCACTTTAGTAGATGGCTCCACATCCATGCATATATGGACAGCACTATTGAACTCGGTGGGTTAAAAAAACAAAACATGACAATTGAGTTGTAATATGAATAAATTAATAAACTATATTTAAAAAAAACAAAACGTGAAGTCAGGAGGGGAACATGGCGGGGAAGCTGGAGAGGGGAGCAACGGTGGATATGATTTAAATACGCTGGATGCATGTATGAACTCTTCAATGAATAAATTAAAAGTGGAAACCAGAGAGATGGCTCAGTGGTTGAAGAGTACATACTGCTCTTGTAGAGGGTCTGGGTTTTGTTCCCAAAACCTATGCTTGGTGATTCACAACCTCCTGTAACCCAAGATACACGGGGGACGAACACCTCTGACCTCCATGGCTGTATGCACTCGTGCTGATATCCACACACAAACACATGCACATAATTTTTAAAAATAAAGCAATAAAAGATAGTTTTAAAATTCTATAATAGCCTGTGCCTAAGAATATAGAATAGATGTTTGGGGATCTCCTAGGGTAGTGTCACATTTTTATTTTATTTTCATTATTTTTTTTTTTTAATTTCAAGTGTATGTATTATGAGCATGCAGTGTCCCTGGGGGCAGAAGAGGGCATCAGTGCCTCCTGGGACTGGAGGTACAGATGGGTTTGACCTACCATGTGGGTGCTGGAAACTGAACCTGGGTCCTCTGCAGTTGGTATTTTTGTACCATACCTTCTTACCTTTATAACTTGATTTTGAAAGGAAGAAGGGGAAGGACAAGATTCCATGTGGACCAAAAAACCTAAGAAGCTTCTGAGCAAGTTACAGAGGGCTACAGCTGGGGGCTGTGCAGAGCCATCCTGTGCAAACTGTCCCACTAGGGTTCTGGCCCTGTCATGGAAAGGGACAGACATCTAGGGTAGGTGCAGCATTAGAGCAGCCATTTCCAGTCATCGACAAAACACTACAACAGCTGCAATCTGCCCACTGACTGGTTCCAGTTCAGTAACAGTAAAAGCAACTTATCCAGCTAAGGATAGAGTTGAAAGCTCTCTTGGCCTGATGAGGGTGACCCAGCATCCAGCGCTGCAAAGGTGGCATACGCAACAAGGCCATATGGTGTCTGCAGTTGCTGTCACCAATGCCATCCAGGCTGTGCTGAGATCCTTTTGAGCCACTGAAGCAACAGTCAAACCGGACAAGGGACTGGAAGGGTTGCTACTCGAACCTGTAGATGTCTAGTACAAGCAAGATGGTGACCCAAGTAAGTTCACCAGCCAGGAACGGTGGCCGCAGCAATGCAGCGAACACAGATACCAAGGGGCTAGAGAGAGGAGAGAGAAGAGTAGCCAGGAGGCTGAGTTGAGAGCAACATGGCTGCAACTTGTCCTTTAGCTGTCTTCAGAGACTGGACTATAGATAGCCCGATGGGATGGGGGGCAGGGGGACGGGGAGCTAGTGAGAACTGACCGGCAGCAGAAAAGAGCAGATGTGGAAATATGTGATACATTTACGTTAAATATGCATAATATAAACCTATAGTTATATATATTTAAATGCAATCAATATATAAAACATAAGTATGCCAGGCATGGTAGTGCCCGTCTTTAATCCCAGCACTCAGGAGGCAGAAGCAGGCATATCGCTGTGAGTTCGAGGCCAGACAGCCTGGTCCACAAAGTGAGTCCAGGACAGCCAGGGTGACACACAGAGAAATCCTGTCTTGACCCACCCCCCCCCAAAAAAAGTACAAATAATATATAACACAGAAGCAGAGCCCCATATGGTTTCTTAGGTAACATCCCACATGTCCCAAACTGCCACATGCGATCTTCCGTCCCCTAGCGTAAAGCTGTCTGGTTTCTACCGTCAGAGCTCAAGGAGAGACTAGACTGGGAAGTTACAAGAGAAGGTTTTTCTGGAGGCAAGGCATGACTGTGTGCACGTTTTTGTGTGTGCACGTTTCTGTGTGTACAGGTGTGGAGGCTGGGGGTCTAGAGCTTACTACCTATTTTTGAGACAGTCTTATCGAAAGAGTCTGGCTATTTGGGCTACACTAGCTGGCCAGCAAGCCCAGGAATCTACCTGTCTCCCTGTCCCCAGGGTACGGAGGGGGTCACAGGAGCCCGTCGCCATCATACTTAGCTTTTGATGAGTGTTGGGGATCCGATCCTGGGTCCTCATGCTTGCTGCCGGCGCTTTACCCATTGGGCCAACTTCCCAGTCTCAAAACTCTTTTAAAAACTTGAAATGGGACGTTTTGGTAAGAAATATCTAGTTATTACTGGAAAAGCCATCTTTTTAAAAAATTTTTTTATTTAAGTTATGTGCATTGATGTGAGGGTGTCAGATGTTGGGGTTATAGACAGTTGTGAGCTGCCATGTGGGTGCTGGGATTGAACTTGGGTCCTTTGGAAGAGCAGGCAGTGCTCTTTTTTTTTTTTCAAGATTTATTTATTTATTATGTATACAGTGTTCTGGCTGCATGTACACCTGCAGGCCAGAAGAAAGCATCAGATCACATTATAGATGATTGTGAGCCACCCTGTGGTTGCTGGGAATTGAACTCAAGACCTCTGGAGGATCAGTCAGTGCCCTTAACCTCTGAGGCATCTCTCCAACCCCAGGCAGTGCTCTTAATCACTGAGCCATCTCTCCAGCCTGGAAAAAGCCATCTTCTTTAGTCATTCCCAAGAGAGAGTCATCCCCATTTTACACAGAAAATGAATGATCCTGATGTTCGAACTTGCCCCCCTGCTTCTTCTAAAGGACTCCATCTATGATTCGCCTTGGCAGCTCTGCTCCAGGCCTCACTGGCCTGTGGGCCTTCCTCCTATGAAAGGTGGGAGATGCCGGCCACCTGTGCTTTTCCCAGCCTGAGGACTCCCAGGTGGGTGGGACTGGGAGCCGGGATTGGCTTGCAGGCCCCGTAAAGGCAAGGGGGCTGATGCAGGCAGGCAGACAGGCAGGACTACTGGCAGAGCCCCGCTGAGGCCACCACCACGATTGTCAGGCCCCGGTGCCCTGTGAGCTGGGGCTGTTTGCTGACCAGCTTCTGAGTACCCTGTACACCATGGACGCCGCCGGCGGCCAGGCCTGCTCGCTCTCCTCGCTCTATGTGGGCGATCTGCACCCCGACGTGACTGAAGCCATGCTCTATGAGATGTTCTCCCCCCTCGGCACTATTCTGTCCATCCGCGTGTGTCGGGATGTGGCCACCCGGCGCTCTCTGGGTTATGCCTACATCAACTTCCAGCAGCCTGCTGATGGTGAGCCCCAGAGAGGAGTAAAACCTCGCTTTGAACATCCTTGGGCAAAATAATTCCCTTTTTTTATAACTACGATCCTGAACTGGAAAGTTATATTTCTAATGAGCTTCTATATTAGCTCAGTCATAGTGATTTTTCTGTCTTTTAGGTAGAAATGGGCCTGTAACTAATTGCGGGTATTTTGTTTTACAGATCGTAGCTGGGGAAGATTGCGCAGCCTGTGTTTCTATCTTCTTTATCCCAGTTAGGAAAAAGAGGCCCAGAGACAGGGAGGCAGGCATTCAGTCACCGAAGGGAGACTTGGTGATGACTGCAGGGGCATTGCTGGTTGTTACCGAATTGGCTTTGGGGGTTAAGCAGACCTGGTTAAGGAACCCAGCGTCTGTGTGACGTTGGGCAAGTGGCTCGACCACTCTGAGCTCAGTTGCCTGTGTGGGAGGAAAACTGGGGTTCCGCCTCCCTTCAAGGGTGGTTATGGGAGAAAGCGATTGAAAGCAGCTGGAGGAAGTGGCCCAAAGCCTTGCAGGTGGAGAGTGGGGAAGCCTTGCCTTCCTGCCCTCCAGCGTAGCCTGACGTGGGGTCTACACCAGGTGCCTCACCTTTCTGATTCCGGAAGAGCTGCCTCCTGTAGGCTTTGCCGCCACTGTCAGGGGGAGCGGATTGATTAGGAGCTGTCTGCTGAGAATGGAAGACTAAGGTTAAGAGCTGTGGCTTTGCTGGAGCTATGCCACTAGGCAGGACCACCCTTGGCGAGGCCAAGGCTTGTTTCTCGGTAGCATGAAGAACGAGGAACCAGAGGGTGAGGCACCATTCGGGACACCGGATGTCTGCTTCTGAGGCAGCGTATAAGCCACTGCAGAAATGTAAGCAAGAATTGGCCTCCCCCAGCTCTTGGGGAAGCCACTGCAGGAACATGAATTTGAGGACGTCCTGAGCTACATCTTGAGATCCTGTCTCAAAATGAAGTAGTTTAGGCCTCATGGATGAGTTGGGAGGTTCCCTGAATCCAAGATGTTTCTCCCTCAACTACACCCCACTTCTGCCTGTGCCTCTCTGCAGAGCTCCTGACTGAATCATGGCCTGACCATCAGGGCCCAGTGCATAGATGGGAGAGCTGAACTGTAGAGCGTTTTGCTCCTGACTGGGTCTGTTAGCACTGGGCACAAAGTGCAAACTTCTGTGGCTTGCTTCCCTGGGTGCCATTCACCTCTTCTGTGCCTCTGAGGCAGGCAGCGCGTGATCTGTAAGGAACGGGCTGACAAATTAGAAGGATGGAGGGCAGAGACCACTGGTTCCGGACATGCTGCCGTTTTACCAAATACCTATTCCCTGCATAGTACTAAACCCAAGCACCACTCATTGGCTGCATGCTTTGCTTTCTAACCTGCCTGAGAGCCCGGCAGTAGGTAGCATTGTCTCAGTTAGGTGTGGGAAGGGAGGTAGCATCCTCACCTCCTCACTTCACAGGTGGGGATGAGAGACTGGTGAGGGCGGGGTTCAACTCCCCTCCCTTTACATGCTCACCCACACAATGCATTCAAGGCTAGAAGGGACTGGCTGTGCCTCTCCAAGCCTCAGTCTCCCCAACTGTACAATGGGGGCCCCATGCTGCTTGCTGAGAGTTGAACTTCCTGCAATGTGTGAGGAGTGCCACGGACAACAATTCCCTCAGCTTTATCCACCCGAATCTCCCAGGCTCTTATCTCAAGTGAGAGCCAGACTATGGCTCTCCTTTCCTTGCCCCTAGTAAGCAGTTGAAGATTCAGGGTCACAAATGTCACCTGACTTGCCCCTTTCTCTCCTTGCTTCCTCTTCAGCGGAGCGGGCACTGGACACGATGAACTTTGAGATGATCAAAGGCCAGCCTATCCGCATCATGTGGTCCCACCGAGACCCAGGGCTTCGAAAGTCTGGTATGGGCAACATCTTTATCAAAAACTTGGAGAACTCCATTGACAACAAAGCCCTCTATGACACCTTCTCCACCTTCGGGAGCATCCTCTCTTCTAAGGTGGGTGTGCCCCTCTGGGAGAGTCACTTGATGTCAGATACCTTTGTGGAAAAGGGAGGGCAGCAGCACCTCACTTCACGGGGTTTGGATTCAGCCGGCCCGTGGCCAGTAGCTATTCATAGTTTTATCTTCCTAGGCCCAGTAGAGGTCACCCTTACATCCAGTAGCCAGCCCACGGTGTAATTGCCCTAGCTCAGGGCTGTCAACCCGACTGTGTATTTAGTTTATAATTCTGAATTGGTGATTTGCATTGAGCTCAGTGGCTGGCTTGCATTTCTGACCTTGGCTGAGTTCTCTCACATTCTACCTGAGCCTGGAGTGAACGCTCAGGAGGCCCGCGTGGGCCTGGCCAGCTGTCAGGCAGAACATCTGGGCTTTCCTCTGCATGGTTGTCTGTGTTCTACAGGCTAGCCCGGGTCTTCCTCACAGCTGTGGCACGCCTTAGGAGACAGAGAGGTTCATCGGGCTACCTGAAACTTCAACTCTGAGTCAGGACCCCTTAACTCATACTCAAGTCGCAGGCCAATCCACATTCAAGTGAGGAGATACTTAACCACAAAAAAACATCAAAACAGACTGAAGTGTGTAGTTATGACAGCGCTGTTGATTGGGAGCGTTGGAGCAGTCAGCAAACACATCTTGCTCTGGCTTTCCCTCGATGCTGGAGATGAAACCCACTCTACCACTGAGCATCACGCCCAGCCCCACCACGTCTTGTTTTTTTTTTAAGATAATTCTTATACTAGAACATAAAGTCCACCAGAGTGACGATATTACTCTTAGTCACTGCTGTGTCTCCGAGTCTCTTTGTGTTCAGTTTTCTGCATCCGTGGGAACACTGAATTTCCCTCCATCATAGTATGCACTAAGTACCAAATGGATTATTACGGTTTGATTAGTTCTCTGACCTTATGTAGGAGGCTGTGCAGGACTAGAGGCCTACCAGCAGGTCAGTGTGTGCTGAGTAGAGGGCTAAAGCCTGCTGTTGTGCCCCAGATGTTACTGAGGATGGCCAGTCAGGTCCCCTGCGGTCTCTAGAGGGGCAAAAGCAGAGGTGCCATGATCTCTGGGTTTGAGTCTTTCCTGAGCACTGATTTGGGCCAGCTACAGTTCCTCAGCTTTCAGCTGGGCCCTCCCCACTTTCCCTGTGCATAGGGCCTGTCTCTGCCACCCAAAGGAACGGGCTGAGCTGGGGTGTGGTGGTGCATGCCTGTAATCCCAGCACTCAAGGAGGCAGAGGCTCAAGGTCAGTGTGGTCTACAAAGCAAGTCCAGGACAGCCAAGCCTGCACAGAGAAGCCCTGTCTCGATAAACAAAACAAAAAACCAAACAAATAAACAAATAAAACAAAAGGAGCCGATTGACACCTGAGTACACACTGTACTAACAGAGACACAGGGCAGCTCCTTGCTTTGAAGACCGATAGGAGGAAGATTTATCTGTGGGATAAGTTCTTACATACTGTCAGCAGATTGTCTTTCTGTGTTCTTGGTTGTCTGTCTCTGTAGCCACTCTGGATTCCTCCCTACCACGCCTTAAGGGGTCACCAGGACGATTCCAAAATTTTGCTTGCAGCCACAGAGGTTTGGGGCTGTAAGATCGCTTGTCTGCACTACAGTGCAGTGGATCTATGCAGGGTTAACATTAAAAGCTTTGGGTTTGATCCTGTGGGGGTTTTTCGTTGTTTCACTTTTGTTTTTGTTTTTGTTTTGAGACAAAGTGTTACATAGTCTAGGCTGGCCTTGAGTTACTCTGGCTACTATGGCTACTGTGTATTTCTGCTACCCTCAAACTCAAAGCAGCCCTCCTGCCTCACAGTCTCCTGGAGTGCCGGCATTCCTGCTGCGCAGTGCTGTGGCTGGCTTTAGAGTCATTGAACCAGTAGTTTTCCAGGCTAACTGAAGCAAATGGAACAGGGAAGTATGTCTTGCCCGTTTCTTCAGGCCTTGAGTCCTCTGGACCACTAAAGACTGGCTCGCAAGCTTAGTGTGACCCAGGCAAGTCCTTGTGGGCCTAAGGAAGCCCTGTCGTGGCTTGGTTAGGAACAAGGCTTACAATGTGGTCCCTGCCTCCACTCCATGGAGCTTGGCCAGAGTTGGTAGGATTTGTGGGACTAACTGGAAATTGGGCCTGGGGAGAGGACTGGGGTTTTCATGGAGTCAGAAGCCCAGAAAGGAAGGAGCCATTAGGTCAGTCTAGAAAGATTTCTGTGGGACTTTGGGACAATCACGTGAGCTGAGTCAGGCCACCTAAGTGCAAAGCCAGCTATGTAGCAGTAAGGCAACATAATATATTGAGCCAGAAAGAGGACGCTCGAGGCCAGATAATCCCAAGATCAAATGCCTTCAGCTCCTGTGTACCATGTCATGGCAGTTCATTACCCTGTACCTCCTTTGGCTGCCTCTAAAAGAAGCAGTGGTAGGGCTTCCTTCCTAGCGTGTGGGCAGATGGACTGAGTTATCTGTGCCATCTATGAAAAGGTACCTGGGACGTGAAGTGTCTAAATGAACATAATCATTATGAAATTGCTACTGAGTGATTGACTTGGACCAGTCATTTACTCTAATTTTCCCACTGGGTCTCAGAAGTTGAGAATTACCTGGAATATGTAAGATGACAAGTATATATCTTTAGTTGGTGATGGACCCAGATTTGGTGGGGAGGGCACTCAACATGGCTGTGTGCGAAAGGGCCGACCTTGAACTGAAAGTGGAAAGACCCTGCTTGGGGGTGGAGAGGCAGAGGAGTGTGTAATGGGTATGAGAATTGTATTTATTTATGTTTATGTGTCTGTGTCTGCTTGCCTCTGTGTGCACTGTATGCAAGCAGTACCCCTGGAGGCCAGAAGAGGGTGCTGGATCCCCTGGAACTGGAGTTACATGCAGATGTGAGCTCTCCGATAGGGAATTAAATCCCCGTCCTCTGCAAGAGCAAGTGCTCTTAGCCACAGAGCCATCCCAACTCCACGGGCAAGGGTTTAGATGCAGGGTTTGCTGTGCAGCGTTCATCAGAGGAGCTTCTACATGCCAAGTTGATGACTCCTATGCATGGCTGAAGCCACTGGAGGCTAAAGAGACCTAGTCACAATTCCAGTTTTAGGAAGAACATTCCAGCAATTGATGTGGGAATGGATGGAGTGGTGGACAGTGCACTGAGCTGAGCTAGGTGGTGTTTCTGTGATAACCGGGATCATGGTCACCTTAGAAATGGGGTCAAACGCTTAATTCAAGTTCACCAAGAGTTATGAACAAAGTTTCTTGTTTGTTTGTTTTTGAGTTTTTTGTTTTGTTTTGTTTTTTCTTGTTTTCCTCCACTCCTGCCCTTTCAGTGTGAGTCAGACACACTACAGAACAGGCACAGAACGTTCTGTTATAAAATTAAAGTGGGTTTGTTGTTGGAATAATATATGGATTGGTAAAACTCAATATAGAAGAGAAGAAACTAAAAAATAAGTCTCTGTTCTTTCCAGCCTCGGTCCCCAAGAATGTTCATCGTCAATAGTTTTGTGAGGTGGGCACGGTTGCACACGCTTGTAATCCTAGCACTTGTGAAATTGAGGCAGGAGGATGTCAAGTTTGAAGCCAATGTGGGCTACAAAACAAGATCCTATCATCCCTTCCCTCCCCCCAAAAAAAACAACCACAAGATAACTAAAACAGGTGTGTGTGTGTGTGTGTGTGTGTGTGTGTGTGTGTGTGTTTCAAAACTTCCTATTTGTAGATCCCACTTTAACCCCAACGGGCTTGAGTTCTGCCTGACCCTTAGTTATATGTTTCAAATAACTGTGAGCCTCATCACCTACCGCACCTAACAGCTTCTAGAACCAGCCTCCCCTGGACGTTTTTACAGTATCACAGTTTCTTCAGTCAGAATCAGGGCACAGCAGTGGGGGTTGAGGTCTCAAGTCCACTCCTCCTGAGGCTGTCATCTCCAGCGAGTGAAGCTGTCTCTCTAAACCTCTATTTCAATTCTAAACTGGGGCTGTTGTGAGGTTAAGGCTCAGTCCCTCCCCATCCTCGCCCCCCAGATGAAACCCAAGGTTTAGCACCTCTTAGCAAAGGCCATCACTGAGCTCCACCCCATCAGGGAGCTCCACCCCATCACGGAGCTCCACCCCATCACGGAGCTCCACCCCTATCACTGAGCTCCACCCCCATCATTGAGCTCCTCCCTGTCACTGAGCTCCACCCCCGTCACTGAGCTCCACTCCAGCCTCTGCATAAAATTGTCTTTTACACTCACCAAAGAACATTCATGTACTGTCATTATTACCACTGTGTCCTCTTTTTCTCCCTGAAGTCCCCATTGGGTGGTCTCTCCTGTCCTTCCTCCCTGCGACTCAGGTAGTATATAATGAACATGGATCGCGAGGCTTCGGCTTTGTGCATTTTGAGACCCACGAGGCTGCCCAGAAGGCCATCAACACCATGAATGGGATGTTGCTGAATGACCGAAAAGTGTGAGTTCCCAGGTCCGGGGGAGAGTAGAGGCTGAGGGGGCAGAACTGTGGGGTCAGGAATGTTGCTACTGCGGCTATCTAGTGGGCACCAGGTGCTGCGGCAGAGAGCCTCTTTGGAGTGTAACCTCAGGTGAGTTGCTCGGCCTCTCGGGGACTCTTTCCTTGTGTAAAATTGGGGTTGATAGGTGTCTATGAATTCTTCTGAGCAAGGGGCGAGAGTTCTAGAGGAAATAGCTAATGGCCAAACTGTTGATGGCCTTGATGGTTTCGTCTGTTTTTCGGTCTGTACAGCTGCAGTTTCTTTCCTTGGTCTTGTGTACTGCTGTCCCATGGGATCTGGGGGTGATGGGAAAGCAGGCACACGTCTTGCCTGCCCAAGTTTGGGATCACCCCACTTCACAGATGGGAAAATTGTGCTGCAGATCTAGAGAGAACCTGTTTGGGGCTGTTCCTTCCTACATTTGGAATCTGCCCATCTGATGGCTCAGCCACCTGGCCGGCGCTGTGGAGGGAAGACAACTTTTTTATGGGTTTTTTTTTCCTCTTTTCTTTTTCTTTTTGAGACAGGGTCTCAAACTATGTAGTTGAGGATGGTCTCGAACTCTCCATCCTCCTGCCTCCACCTCCCAAGGACTAAAATTAAAATTACGCTAGCTGCCCTGACTGGAGAGGCAACTTCGAGTTGCCAGAAGCACTGAGTTCTGTGCTACGGGTTTTCTCTGGGGAGGGTCCTGTGTTCTGGTCTTGTTGCCTTTTTTTTTCCCCCTGAGATTTCCTGGGTTTGCAGGTGTTATTCACAAACATGTCTGTGTGTTCACCGCTGTTGCTTGCCGTTCAGCTCTTGGTGTTGCTCCTGCCTTTTGCATGCCTAGCATTTGTTTCTTAATTAAGGATTCTTTTCAGCCAAGGGCAGTAGAATGTGTCTGTGGTCCCAGCTTCCCGGGAGGCGGAGGCAGGAGGAGTTTCAGGGAATCCTGGACAACATAGCAAGATTCTCGTTCTCTCTCCCTCCTTCTTCCCTCCCTCCCGTCCTCCACCTCCCTCCTCTCTACCTCCTTCCCTTCTCCCAAAAATGATTCTTAGATGTGTTTATGTGAACTTGAAAATTCTAGAATTTTTTTCCCTTTCCTTTTCGCCTATACTTGGAACTGAACTAGGGCCTCATATACGCTAGGTAAGCACTCAATCACTGAGCTATATGCTCAGCGCTAAAGCTCCAGATTTTATAACCAACGCATTTAAATGTCAGGCTACCTCCCGGTCCCCACCAGTGACCCTGGCACTGACCTTGTCTGATTAGCTCGCCTTGCCTCCCTGGTACTCTCCATACTGTTAAAGGGATAAACAGAGCCCCGAAAGTGTGATTTGGACCCCGGACTTATAAGAATGAACCCCGAGAGGCTCAGAGAGGGTCAGTAGCTCACTTAGGATCCCACAGCTAGGCAACGGCAGAGAGGATCCAGGCTTGTGTCTGAGTGCAAACTCGTGCTCTTCTTTCTAGTGCTCTCAGCTGCCTAGTCTCCAGCATTTATTCTGTGTGACTGTGTCGTCACTAGAGTAAAGTCCTTACAGCCGCACACGAGAGTTGAATTCTAGAGTAAGCTTCTTGCCTACTGAAAACAACCAGGCTTTGGACTGAGTCCGTTCACGGCCCTGCCGGAGTTTCCAGCCACACCATAGGAAGCTGAAGGATTAACCAACCATCAGTCCACGTGGCCAGGGCTGCCGGGTGGGCCCAGGCTAGGATGGGGAGGTGATGACCCAGGTGGTTTCTACCCTGTTGATGTGTCTGCAGCTTCGTAGGCCACTTCAAGTCTCGACAGAAGCGGGAGGCAGAGCTGGGGGCTTGGGCCCTAGGGTTCACCAACATCTATGTGAAGAATCTGCACGTGGACACGGATGAGCAAGGCCTCCAGGACCTCTTCTCCCAGTTCGGTGGGCATGTTCCTCAAAGGAGGAGGGGCACACTGTTGCTCTTCTTCCTTGCCTGTGTAGGAGGGAGGAGGGCTTCCCTGGGTCTTCCTGGGGACTTACATAAGAAAGAAGGGAGCTGGGTGTGGTGGCTTTAATCCCAGCATTTGGGAGGCAGAGGCAGAGGGATTGTTGTGAATTTGAGGCCAGCCTTGTCTACAGAGTGAGTCCAGGACAGCCAAGGCTACACAGAGAAACCCTGTTTCAGAAAAAAAAAAAGAAAGAAAGAAAGAAAGAAAGAAAGAAGGGAAAGTGCTGGCCCTTCCCCCCACTGACTCCCTGCTAAGCCAGTTTGGTCCTTCCTAGGAAAGACGCAGAGTGTGAAGGTGATGAGAGACATCAATGGCAAGTCCCGGGGCTTCGGCTTTGTCAATTTTGAGAAGCATGAGGAAGCCCAGAAGGTAGGTGCCTCCATGGCTCTGATCCAGGAAAGAGGCACAAAGCCAGGGCTGGAAAGCCAGAAGATGGGCAGTGTGCCTACAGCAGAGGGCAAGAAAACACCCTCCCCCTGGCCCAGCATGCAAGACCTGATGCAAGGATAAAGATGCTCTATCTTTCCTTGTTGGCTTCTAGACCTTGAAGTTCAAAAAAAAAAAAAAATTGAACATTTAGGCAGGGAAGCAAAAGTCATCATCACTGTGTGTAAATATTTACTACTAGCTGACCTCTTTGGAAACCAGTTCCCCTTCCAAGATTTCTTTCCATACCAGTGAAAAATCCCAAGCACTGGCTCAGCGTGCACTTGAGTCTGACTTCCGCTGCTTTCTGTGGATCAACCGATGGGAATTCGGTTCTCCAAGTCAATTGCACTGTCCTGGCAGGAGATGCATGGTTTTATGTGCCTAGCCACAAATGGCATACTCACACACAGATGCACACCATACACATGCAGTAAGCCTTTAAAATGTGTTGTAACGTAATGTGAAAGGTTGAGGAGGCTAAGAGACGGCAGAGTGGTTAAGAGCACTGGCGACTCTTACGGAGGACGCAGGTTCAATTCCCAGCTCTCACACAGTAGCTCTCAACCGTCTATAACCCCAGTTCCAGGGCATCTGACACCCTCTTCTGGCCTCCATGCGTACCAGGCACACACATAGTATAGAGACACAAATACAAACACTTACGCACGTATAATAACAAAATAACTTTAAAATTTTAAGAAGATTTTTAAAGAGAGAGAAAGGTGGGTGGTAGTGGCACACACCCCCTTTAATTTCAGCACTCAGGAGGCAGAGGCAGGTTAGTGAGTTCTAGGACAGCCAAGGCTACAGAGAAACCTTCCCCCACCCCCACACACAATAACATAAAATAAAAATAAAAAAGAAGAAAGGAGGAGAGAAAATAAAAATCAGGATTGAAGTGCAAATGTTTCTAAAAATCTTTAAGAATGCCCTCATGATTAGGAAAAATAATTGTTCTGCGGGGCTGGAGAGATGACTCAGGGGGTAAGAGCACTGGCTGTTCTTCCAGAGGTCCTGAGTTCAATTCCCAGCAACCACATGGTGGCTCACAACCATCTATAGTGTGATCTGATGCCCTCTTCTGGCTTGCAGGTGTACATGCAGGCAGAGCACTGTATGCATACAAATAGATAATTGAAAAAAAAAAACCCAAGAAAAACAAAAAATTGTTCTGTATTGTAAACGATAGCACGAGGGATAGTGATTCTCACGTCATTTTTCAAGAATGATGTTTGTTGCTTTGTTCAACTTAGCCCGGTGTGATCACTTATTTTGTAACAGACCTTCTAGAGCTGTGTAAAGTTCACACCAAAACTGAGTCAGTGGCCTAGATAGTCCACACACCTTTTACACACACAGCCTCCCCCATTATCAGCACCCCCACCAGAGTGGCACATTTGTCACCACACCGATGACACTTTTGACACAAACACCATCGTCAACTGAGAATCTCCAGTCTACACTAGGGTTCGTTCTTGGTGGTGTTCACCCTCTGGGCTTGGACAAATATAGAAGTGTATGCATCCACCATTACCGTATTTGACAGAGTATTTTCACCCCTCTAAAACCTGGGCTCAGCCCATCCTTCCCAATACTCCAGCCTCCCAATCCTGACTGTGCTTCTTGTCAGCCTCATTGTTCTGCCTTTTCCAGGATGTAACTGGGACCAGTAGATGGGACACATCTTGTACTGATTGGCTTCTTTCAGTGTAATGTACATTTAAGTACTTGGAACTAGGGAGATGGCTCAGGAGTTAGGAGCACAGACTTCTTCTCCAGAGGATCCAAGTTTAGTTTTCATCACCCACGTTAGGAGACTCACAACCCCGTGTAACTCCAGCTCTCAGGGGTCTGATATTGTCTTCTCGACACTTTGGGCACTGCACATGAGTGCTCGCCGCCCCACTCAGATAATGCACATCTACACACACTTGAAAAGTCTTTAAAATTTAAATAGGAAAAAAGCATTAATTTTGAGGTTTCTGTTTGTGTTTTGTTTTTCTTTTTTCTTTTTGTTTTTGTTTTTGTTTTGCTTTGTTTTGTTTTTCTGAGACAGGGTTTCTCTGTGTAGCCTTGGCTGTCCTGGACTCACTTTGTAGACCAGGCTGTCCTCGAACTCACAGCCTCCCGAGTGCTGGGATTAAAGGTGTGCGTCACCACCGCCCGGCGGGTTTTGTTTTTATTTTCTTTTTGGATGAGACAGAGTCTCGGCTTATAGCCCCAGCTGGCCTTGTCAGGGAGTACACCCAACTAGCCTTGTCCTCACTGCCTTCCTCTGGCCCAATGCTAGGGGTTACAGCCATGTTGTCACCACATAGGCTTCTATTCTGGTTTTGTTTTTCTTTTTCTTTTTAAAGGAAACCTGAGTCAGAAATTTAAAATCCACAATTTACGGTAGAGTTTTGTGCCGTATCTTTAAAAAAAAAAGTGGTTGCCCTGTAAGAGGCCTTTTCCTGGCATTCATTATTATCCACCAGGAAGGCCAGCCTGGGTGTAGGAAGAAGCCTCCTGTGGCCCGGGAGGCAGGGTGGGAGGCCACGACCAGAGAGTTGACCGTGCGCACTCCTCCTCTCCAGGCTGTGGACCACATGAACGGGAAGGAGGTGAGCGGGCAGCAGCTGTATGTAGGTCGGGCCCAGAAGCGGGCAGAGCGGCAGAGCGAGCTGAAGCGCAGGTTCGAGCAGATGAAGCAGGAGAGGCAGAGCCGCTACCAGGTGAGGCCGGGCCTCCTGGAGGCCGGGCTGTCTCAGAGTGGGCGGCTGCTCCTGGAGGGAGGACTCCAAATGTGTCCTTCTTATAGCCACCCTACTACTAGAGAGATGGCTCGGGGCAGGAGCCAGGTGAGCACTGTGGTAGGCTTCCCTGCCTGGCTGGTGACGGACGAGAAGTGGCTGAACCAACAAGGGGCTGGCTGGAATGCTATCTACTTTAGTCAGAATAATCCTTTGTGTGTCCGATACCAACTGCATCCTTCAGCGATGTACAGCAAAAGCGCCCTGTGTGTTTCTAAATGCCTCTGGAGGACGCCCTGCTTTAGGTTGAGAATAACTAAGCCAGATGTGCTACATCCAGAAGCTGGAATGTAATTTAGTCATTAAAATCACCTTAAAGCTGTGGCTCAGACAGCAAAGTGTTTGACCCTTGCTACCCACACTCCCCACTATCCCCCCCCCACCCCAGTACCCACATAAAAGCTGAGTATGGCAGCACAGAATTTAATACAAACACTGGAAGAGACAGGTCGATCCCTGGGGCTTGCTGCCTACAGGCTTAGCCTAACTGGTGGTCCTCGGCTGCTGGTGAAGAGGGTCAGTCTCAAAAACCAAGGAGTGATTGAGGAAGACACCCAAGGCCAACCTCTGGCCTCGATGAGTGTACACACACAAAGAATTACAGTGAGCTAGCTGCCGATTTTTTTTTTTTAAGGATTTATCTATTTTCTGTGTCTGAGTGTTTGCATGAATGTGTGTAGAACAGTGTGGACACGCCTGCTACCTATGGAAGTCAGAAGAGGCCACCAGATCCTCTGGAACCTGAGTTATACATGGTTGCCGGCCATCATACGGGCTCAGGGTCCTCTGCGAGAGCAGCATGTGCTCTTAACTGCCCAGTCAGCTCTCCACCTTCCTTGTCACCATTTTTGAGACAGAGTCTCACTCATAGATAGTTCTGGTTCACCTGGGACTCACAATGTAGACCAGGCTGGCCGTGATCCTCCTGTCTCTCTCTCCCGAATGCTGGGCTTACAGTCATGAGCTACCACAACCTGCAAGGTAACTACTTAAAACTTAGGTCCATTAAAAATTAGTGGAGCCAGGCATGGGGGTGCACTCCTGTAATCCCAGCACCCAGGAGGTAGAGGCAGATGAATCTCTGTGAGTTCAAGGCCAGCGTGGTTTACAATGAGAGTCTAGGATAGTCAGGGCTACACAGAGAACCCTGTCTCGAAAAACCAAACCCTTCCCCCCAAAAAGAAAAAAAAATAGTGTAGATAAGCACAATGTAGTGTTATGGAGATGAACTCCTCTAATTTTTTTTTTTCGAGACAGGGTTTCTCTGTGTAGCCTTGGCTGTCCTGGACTCACTTTGTAGACCAGGCTGGCCTGGAACTCACAGCAAGCCGCCTGCCTCTGCCTCCCGACTGCTGGGATTAAAGGCGTGTGCTATCACGCCCGGCTTTTTTTTTTTTTTTAATAAAAGTTTTAGATTTTGAGCTGGGCGTGGTGGCACATGCCTTTAATCCTAGCGCTCGGGAGGCAAAGGCAGGTCATCTCTGTGAGTTCGAAGCCAGCTTGGTCTACAAAAGCAAGTCCAGGACAGCCAAAGCTACACAGAGAAACCCTGTCTTGAAAAACAAAAAAGCAAAGTTTTAGATGTTATGGAGCATGTACATGATGTGTATGCATGTGTACCATATGTATACTTACTCTCATGTACGTGTATACATACGTAATGGTCCTCCGTGAGAAACAGCTTTCTTCCCACTGGAGGGACACTTGAGATTGCCTAGAACGTTCAGGAGTCACAGTTGGGAGGCAGGGACGCTGGCCAGTGTCCTGTGGTGGGCAGCGCAGTCCACACGACAGGGGACTGGGACAAAAGGTTGTGCTGGCGTCTCTCTAAGCTGAGGATTAAAGTTTCCTTATCGCAGGGTTGATACATCAAAGGGCTTGGCGTGGTGTCTTGCATCATGTAAGATAATACGTCAGCGGCCAGATGGCGAAGCGGCAGCTACCCTATACTCTGTGACTAAAGCAGCATGGGCTTGTCAGGAGTTCTGCCTACAGCTGTTCCAGCCAGCTGTCCGGAGAGTCTCAGCCTGCTGCGGGGCTGAGAGCTTCCTCCGTGGCCCTCCTGTGTGAAACAGGAAGCTAAGATCTGTGCAGGGGTGTGAGGGGCGGTTGTGAGCCTTAGATGTCACGTGACCTGCAGCAGCTGGGGACTGCATGAGGCTGAGCTCTGCATGTCCCTCTGGCTGTCTGGGGCTGGGGGTGGGGGGTGGGAGGGACACTGAGCAGTATCCCTTCTTTTCAGGGTGTGAACCTTTATGTGAAGAACCTGGATGACTCCATTAACGATGAGAGGCTGAGGGAAGTTTTCTCTACCTATGGAGTGATCACCAGTGCTAAGGTGAGGGGTGCGGCCCTCCTAGAGGGCTCCTTCCCTTCATGCCGCCCCATACCCCTAGTCTCTCACCCATCCACAACCCTCAGACTCTCCCCCCTGCACACTCCTAGCTTCTCACCCCTGCATAACCCCCAGCTTCTCACCCCTGCACACCCCCAGCTTCTCACCCCTGCATACCCTCAGCTTCTCACCCCTGCATAACCCCCAGCTTCTCACCCCTGCATAACCCCCAGCTTCTCACCCCTGCATAACCCCCAGCTTCTCACCCCTGCATAACCCCCAGCTTCTCACCCCTGCACACCCCCAGCTTCTCACCCCTGCATACCCTCAGCTTCTCACCCCTGCATACCCTCAGCTTCTCACCCCTGCATACCCTCAGCTTCTCACCCCTACATAACCCCCAGTTTCTCACCCCTGCATAACCCTCAGCTTCTCACCCCTGCATAACCCCCAGCTTCTCACCCCTGCATAACCCTCAGCTTCTCACCCCTGCATAGCCCTCAGCTTCTCACCCCTGCATACCCTCAGCTTCTCACCCCTGCATAACCCCCAGCTTCTCACCCCTGCATAACCCTCAGCTTCTCACCCCTGCATAACCCCCAGCTTCTCACCCCTGCATACCCTCAGCTTCTCACCCCTGCATAACCCCCAGCTTCTCACCCCTACATAACCCCCAGCTTCTCACCCCTGCACACCCCCAGCTTCTCACCCCTGCATACCCTCAGCTTCTCACCCCTGCATACCCTCAGCTTCTCACCCCTGCATACCCTCAGCTTCTCACCCCTGCATACCCTCAGCTTCTCACCCCTGCATACCCTCAGCTTCTCACCCCTGCATACCCTCAGCTTCTCACCCCTGCATAACCCCCAGCTTCTCACCCCTGCACACCCTCAGCTTCTCACCCCTGCATACCCTCAGCTTCTCACCCCTGCATACCCTCAGCTTCTCACCCCTGCATACCCTCAGCTTCTCACCCCTGCATACCCTCAGCTTCTCACCCCTGCATACCCTCAGCTTCTCACCCCTGCATACCCTCAGCTTCTCACCCCTGCATACCCTCAGCTTCTCACCCCTGCATAACCCCCAGCTTCTCACCCCTGCATAACCCTCAGCTTCTCACCCCTGCATACCCTCAGCTTCTCACCCCTGCATACCCTCAGCTTCTCACCCCTGCATACCCTCAGCTTCTCACCCCTGCATACCCTCAGCTTCTCACCCCTGCATAACCCCCAGCTTCTCACCCCTGCATAACCCTCAGCTTCTCACCCCTGCATACCCTCAGCTTCTCACCCCTGCATACCCTCAGCTTCTCACCCCTGCATACCCTCAGCTTCTCACCCCTGCATACCCTCAGCTTCTCACCCCTACATAACCCCCAGTTTCTCACCCCTGCATAACCCCCAGCTTCTCACCCCTGCATAACCCTCAGCTTCTCACCCCTGCATACCCTCAGCTTCTCACCCCTGCATAACCCCCAGCTTCTCACCCCTGCATACCCTCAGCTTCTCACCCCTGCATAACCCCCAGCTTCTCACCCCTGCATAACCCCCAGCTTCTCACCCCTGCATAACCCCCAGCTTCTCACCTGGCTTCCAGGGCCTTCGGGTTGGGTCCCTCTTTCTGTTTCTGGTTGATGCCTTTTGAGATCCATCGGCAGCCTTGCTGGGTTAGATAGGAAGAAAATAAACATACAATCTAGTCATAGAGCTGGGCTTGGTGCACTGTAACCTTGTTTTCCTCAACAAACCTCCATGGATACCTACTGTATGCCAGATTCCAGAGATGCATCCTATGTCTAGGCCTCGGTTTACTCACCTCTTGTCACCCTCTCTTCCCCATTTGTTGAGTCCTCGCTGTGTGCCCAATCTTGGGAAGCACCTAGGATGTGACAAATGGCCATTCTACTCAGCAGTTCTGTGACCGTGAACCAGGCTTAGAGCCCATGTCTCATTCACAAGATGTAAGGACAGCATGGACTGTGTCCGTGAGGTCAACCTGTGTGAGCTGGCCTCTCCTTCCACTGTATGGGACCAAGGACTCTAACTCAGGTCATCAGGCTTGGCAGCAAGTGCCTTGACCTGCTGAGCCATCTCTGCAGCCCCAGGGACGTTGGACTATATAAAGGCAGCCCTGGGGACAGTAAGACGGCCCACAATTCATTATTTCATGCCAGGCTCTGTGGGAAGTATATACAAATTAGTAAGCTGCCGTCCACGCCTCTGAGGACTTGAAGATCTAGTGATAAGGTCAGGTGCATCACTAGTGTGAGATGGGAGGTTGGGTCTGGGGAGTGCTCAAGTGCTTGCCTTGCTAGCATGAGGACCTGAGTTCTCGCCTAAGAACAGAGTGTGGCGCTGGGTGCTGTATGGTGTGGTACTGTGTGCAGTGGTGCTGTGTACAATGCTATGTGCAGGGGTGTGGTGGTACAGTGCTGTGTGAGATTCTCTGTGTAGTGATGCAGTGGTATGTGTGATGCTATGTGCTGTGTGTGGTACTATGTATGTGGTGTGTGGTGGTGTGGTGGTGTGTGTAGTGCTGTGTGCGTGGTGGTACAATGGCATGTGCAGCACTGTGTGTGATGGTGCTGGGCTGTCTGCAGGGGTGCTGTGTGCAGTGCTATGTGCCATGTGTGTGGTGCTATGTGCCGTGTGTGGTGCTATGTGCTGTGTGTGGTGCTATGTGCTGTGTGTGTGGTGCTACGTGCTGTGTGCAATGCTATGTGCTGTGTGTGGTGCTATGTGCTGTGTGTGTGGTGCTATGTGCCGTGTGTGGTGCTATGTGCTGTGTGTGTGGTGCTATGTGCTGTGTGTGGTGCTATGTGCTGTGTGTGGTGCTATGTGCTGTGTGTGGTGCTATGTGCTGTGTGTGGTGCTATGTGCTGTGTGTGTGGTGCTATGTGCTGTGTGTGGTGCTATGTGCTGTGTGTGGTGCTATGTGCTGTGTGTGTGGTGCCCTGTGCTGTGTGTGATGCTATGTGCTGTGTGTGTGATGCTATGTGCTGTGTGTGTGGTGCTATGTGCTGTGTGTGGTGCTATGTGCTGGGTGTGATGCTATGTGCTGTGTGTCCACTATGAGGAGATAGGGTAGAGGGCCAGGAGGGCATTGTATAATGAGGATTTATCTAAATATCTATATGTATTCAAGACAAGTTTCTCTGTACAGCCCTGGCAGTCCTGGAACTCACTCTGTAGACCAGGCTGGCCTTGAACTCAAGAGAGATTCACTTGCCTCTGCCTCCTGAGTGCTGGGATTAAAGACATGTGCCACCACCTCCCACAAGGCAGTTTTGTTTGTTTGTTGGTTTGTTGTTTTTTGTTTTAAGAGACTAATAAAGCCATATGGTGGTGATGTACACCTTTGATCCCAGCACTCAGGAGGCAGAGGCAGGTGGATTTCTGAGTTCGAGGCCAGCCTCGTTTACAGGACAGCCAAGGCTTCACAGTGAAACCTTGTCTTGAAAAACCAAAAACCAAACCAAACAAACAAACAAAACCTATCTGCTAAGCCGGGCGTGGTGGTTCATGCCTGTAATCCCAGCACTTGGGAGACAGAGACAGGTGGATCGCTGTGAGTTCGAGGCCAGCCTGATCTACAAAGTGAGTCCAGGACAGCCAAGGTAACACAGAGAAACCCTGTCTTGAAAAAACAAACAAACAAACAAACAAACCAAAACAACAAAAACAAAAACAAAACACACAAAAAAAACCCTGTTAATGGAAGTTCTTAGCAATATTTTTGCACCAAGACTTCTGGTCCTTGGGTTGGAAGATGACTCAGTGTGTAAGAGTGCTTGCTGTACAAGTGGGAAGACCCAGTTCAAATCTCCAGTACCTATGTGAAAACCTAACTCTACTCATGGGTGAGCCTGTAACCTGAGTGCTGTGTTGGGTAGAGACAGGAAGACGGCAGGGCCTTGCTGGCTGCCAGCCAGCCTCGCTTCAGGGATGGCGAGATTCTGTCTCAAGGGAATCAGGTGGAGAGTGATAGAACAAGATGGCCAATATTCTGCAGTGTGCACACAACACACACACACACACACACACACACACACACACACACACTATGACATCCAGTCTGATGAGCCTGTGGACTCCTTCTAAGAATATTTTTAAATGCAAATAATAAAATTCATAGCATTATCAGAAAGACAGGTGTATTGAAATCTGTCAAAATCCTAAAGCGGCAGCCCTAGGCGCTGTACTGTTGATGCGGCTAAGATCCGCCACAACGGCGAGGAGGAATAGCACATTGAGATCGGCATTAGTTTACTTTCTGGCTGAGCATCTCTGTACCTGACGACAATAAAGACACTTATGCACAGCTCTATCAGTGTCCCACCCTTCAGGTCTACAGCCCAGAGGGGTGGCAGCTTGAGAGTCGCTGTGTCACAGCTCGAACTCCCACTGGAGTAGTGGGTTAAATGGGCTCTTGTGCTTCAAGCCAGAAAAGGGTTAGGAACGCATCTTGTGTCTGATCTGGGGAGAGATGAAGATGATTAGTTTTTTTGTGTGTGTGTTTTTTTTTAAGATTTATTTATTTATTTATTTATTTATTTATTATATATACAGTGCTCTGTCTGCATGTGTGCCTGCACACCAGAAGAGGCCACCAGATCTAATTACAGATGGCTATGAGCCACCATGTGGTTGCTGGGAATTGAACTCAGGACCTCTGAAAGAACAGCCTGTGCTGTTAGCCGCTGAGCCATCTCTCCAGGCCAGAGGGCGATCAAAAAGCTGCGATCAGAGCAAAGCCTGAAGCTGGGACAGCGGCCCTTTAGTTGACAGGAGCTGGCAGTAGCCGAGTCAACAGTAGTGAGGGAAGAGTGGGCTCGAGACACACAGCCATCTCTGCTTTTCTATTTTGTTGTTGTTGTTGTTGAGGGGGAGCTGAGAAAATCTGTTGCAAACCTCTGAAGCCTCCGGCCTCACGCCTTGAGGAAGATTAGAACTCACCAGACTTGTCTTTTGAGTCCTGGTTTGTGCTTGAGCCACCAGGTAGGTGGCCTTGGACAAGTCACTCTCGAGTCACCCGTTTTCTCCAGTAGAGGGGTAGCCACGGTGCCCTCCTCAATCAGGAGGCTGGGTGTGAGCCACAAAGGCTAGTGAAGTGTGTGGCCTCACACAGTAGGCCTCAGGAAATGAGGGGTGCATGGTTTGTCCCCTTATCACAGTGTGTCCCAGGGCGTTCTGGGTAAACAGAAGTGTCTGTCTAGCCTGCCCGTCCTGTTTCCGGTTCGCAGCGACCCTTCTCTTGTCTTTTAGGTGATGACAGAGAGTAGCCATAGCAAGGGCTTTGGCTTTGTGTGCTTCTCCTCTCCAGAAGAGGCAACGAAGGCCGTGACGGAGATGAACGGGCGCATCGTGGGCACCAAGCCACTGTACGTGGCCCTGGCCCAGCGCAAAGAGGAGCGGAAGGCCATCTTGACGAACCAGTATAGGCGGCGCCTCTCTCGCCCTGTCTTGAGCTCCTTCCAGCAGCCTACCAGCTATTTGCTACCTGCTGTACCCCAGGTAACGGTGTGCCACAGCTCCTGCAGCGGGACAGAACCTCACAAATAGAGGTTCTGTTGAAAACGCCTTGAGTGGGAGCTGGGGAGATGGCTCAGCGGCCAAGAGCACTGGCTGCTCGTCCAGAGGTCCCGAGTTTAATTCCCAGTAACCACCTGGCGGCTCACAACCGTCTATATACATGGCCTCTTCTGGCATGCAAGTGTACATGCAGGCAGAGCACTCGTATACATTAAATAAATACGTAAATAAAGATTTAAAAACAAAACACCTTGGGCAAGCTGTCCCAACCCCTTAATTCCTCACCGCCCCCCCCCCCACCTTTGAAAGGGGCGTAGCATGCTATCTTGTCTTTATAAATGAGTTTGGGAAGGCCTTGCAGGAAGTATTGGATCCTGAATTTCTTTACTGTATCTGTTGTCCTTCTCAGTTATGCCAGAACCCATCAGCTACCCTAAACAGTCATAGTTCTTGTATCGTTTCCCCCAACAGCCCCTGGCTGTGTGTGTTCCGAGGAGCGTGCCGGCGAGAACGACCTCGTAGGGCTCAGAGCAGTAGAAAGACCTGTGTGACTGAAGACCGCTGGCTTGGTAGCATCCTTTAGCAATCGCTTGAGCTGGTACTAAGTGAAATGATGTACTCTGTCTAGGTCGTTGGGCTAGAGGAAGGAACAGTGGCTGAAACAAATCTGAGATCTTGCTCTGAGGGGTTTAGAGATAGAAGAGATCCTGATGGAGCCTGCACGGAGGCCTGAGCTGCCTCCTGCAGGGCATAGTGTGGTCGCCGAGAAGATGCAAACCCCCTCACCCTGGGTCCTCTTCTCCCACAGTCTACAGCACAGGCTATGTACTATGGTTCTGGCTCTATAGCTCCAATACAACCCGATCCCAGGTGGACGGCCCAGCCGCGTGGACCTTCGTGTAAGTGACCCAGCCCTTCCACCTCCAGCCGGGCTTGTGGGGAGGAAGGAGAGCTCAAGGGAAGAGCTAGTGTGTAACTGTGGGTCAGGCAGGGCTTTGCATTTTGTAGAACTGGTTACCCTCCTTCTCAGAGCCTGTTTCGCCTCTCCAAACTTGGGACTACATGGAATTTTCCGGAAGCGGCAAGCGCTGTGGCAACCCTGGCACAGACACACAGTGGGGCCATTATTGGCTGTCTCCAGAGGCTTCTCTGATTTTTTAAAAAATTATTTATTTATTTATTATTATGTGTACAGTGTTCTACCTGCATTAACACCTGCAGGTCAGAAGAGGGCATCAGATCTTATTAGAGATGGTTGTGAGCCACCATGTGGTTGCTGGGAATTGAACTCAGGACCTCTGGAGGAACAGTCAGTGTCCTTAACCTCTGAGCCATCTCTCCAGCCCAAGGCTTCTCTGATTTGAGGCTGAAAATTCTTGCAGAGCAGAGGAAAAAAATGAAACAAACTCTTCAGGATAAATTGCTGGCAAATGGCCTTTCTCAGAGCGAAGCACTGTGTTCTCATGGGACTACAGTGAATGATTAGGGTACCATATTTTTTGGACCATAAGATGCACTTTTCCCCCCAAAAGTGGAGATGGGGGGAGAATTAGGGTGCACCTCATGGTCCAATTGCTGTTTTTATTGTTTTACTTCTCTAAAAACTGGGTGTGTCTTACGGTCAGGTGCATCTTATGATCCAAAAAATATGGTACCTGAGAATTTCAGGGCCTGGGGAGACATGAGCTGGTCTTGTCATTGCAGCATTGTCTACACACCCGTGCTAGAGTTCTGGCTTAGGTAAATTGACTCTCTCTCTCTCTCTCTCTCTCCTTCTCTCTCTCTACTGCGAGTTTCTAGTTTATTAGCTCTGGGAACTTCGGGGCATGGTATGTCACTTAGATTATTACCCAAAACCTCTTTTTGTTTTTCTCTGTGCTGTAAGCTACCTGCTCTCCAGTTGCCTCCGTGGTCCAGCCTCTAAGCTCGACGCAGCACTCCTGTGTTCATCTCAGTGGAGCCAGGCAGGCCTCCCATCAGGTGCCTCACGCGCAGAGAGTGGGTGAGTGTGACCAAGGCCAGGCCTACAGAGCTAGTTCCAGGACAGCCGGGACTCCGCAAAGAAACCTTGTCTCAAAAAAACAAAACAAACTAGTTTATTTTAAAAATAGCATCAACATGCCAGGTGTGTTTAATCCCAGCACTTGGGAGGCAGAGGCAAGTGGATCTCTGTGAGTTCGAGGCCAGCCTGGCCTACAAAGCGAGTCCAGGACAGCCAAGGCTACACAGAGAAAACCTGTCTCAGGCCAGGTGTGGGGAGAGTGAAGCCAAGTCTTAACACTGGGCTTGACAGTGGAGGGAGTTTAGACCAGGTTTCCTAGTGACCTTGCTTTCTTAGCAAGCCAGACCAGTTTTGGAGGCTGTCTATAACATAAATGTTAGCTTGGCATCCAGCTCTTCCTTGGGTGTCACTTTGTGACCCTTGCTGATGCCTATCTCTACTGGCTTAATCTTTAAAATAGGGATAAAAGTAGTATGTCCAAGTGGGGTGTGGTGGCACATGTCTGTAACCCCAACACTCCGGGAGGCAGAGGCAGGCTGATCGCTGAGTTCGAGGCCAGCCTGGTCTACAAAATGAGTCCAGGACAGCCAAGGCTACACAGAGAAACCCTGTCTCAAAAAAAAAAAAAGAAAGAAAGAAAGAAAGAAAGAAAAAGTAGTATGCCCATTTGGTTGTAAGGATTGATGAGTTCACAAATGGAAGGGGTTCAATCGCAACAAGTATTGAAGCTGCTGTGGGATTAAGATAAGCACATCTGGGGGCCAGTACCCTCGCATTTCTCTGCTGGCCCTGTGTTCAACACTGGGGATTCCTAGGGGATTCTGTATAAATGAGGCAGATGAAGCCTTTGGCCTTACCTTCTTGCAGGTTTCAACTTCCAGGCTCATTGTATTTTCCAGCTGTGGTAAAATACACACAACATCAGATTTACCACTTTACCCTTTGTAAAAGTTTGTTTTTATGTGCATGAGTGTCTGCCTACTCGCATGTCTCTGCCCCACATGCACACAGTGCCCACAAAAGGCAGAAGAGGGTGTTAGATCCTCCGGAGCTGGAGTTACAGACAGTTGTGCTTTGCCATGTGGGTGCTGAGAAGGGAAGCCTGGTGCCTTGCCAGAACAGTGGGAACTTTGCTGTTTTTAAGTCTGCAAAACCAAAACAACAACAACCACCCAACAACAACAACCCAATCAAACCAAACCAAACAAAACCCAAAAAACCCCTAATTCCCATTAGCCATTATTTTTCATTTCATCCTTTCTGACCCCCAGGCGGGGAAAAAAAACCACCATTCTATTTTTTTGTCTCTGAATTTGTGCTTGATCTTAGCCATCAAGCTGAAAACCAATTGTCCTTATGAATTTGAGTATGGTTGCTTCACCTAAGTGGAATCAGACTGTCAGTCCTTTGTGACTAGCTGTCACTTAGCCTGGTGTCCTCAAGATTCAGCGATGTTCTAGCATGTTGCAGTTGCCTGCATATGTAGATTCTGTATGTGTTTGTTCTGCATTCATCTGTTGATGAACACACAGACTGCTTCCACCTGTGCATTCTTATACCTGGCTATTGCTACTGTGAACACGGGTTTGCAAATATCTCCTTGAGACCTTGCTTGTAAGTCTTTTTTGGGGGGGGGTTGAGACAGGGTTTCTCTGTGTTAGCCTTGGCTGTCCTAGACTCGCTTTGTAGCCCAGGTTGGCCTCGAATTCACAGCGATCCGCCTGCCTCTGCCTCCCAAGTGCTGGGATTAAAGGCGTGCGCCACCACCACCCAGCCTTGCGTATAATTCTTTTGAATACATATCCAGAACAAAGATTGTTGGATATATTGGCTTTGTACTTCATTTTTTTTTTGAGGAACCCTCATATTATATTTCTACAGTTGATGCATCCCTGACATTCCTGTCAGTAGCACACAAGTGTGCCAATTTCTTTACTTCTTCACCAAAATTTGCTATATATATATTTTAGGTGGCCATTTAAAACCATAATAAAACTGCTTATTATTATATTATTATTTTTTTTTTACAGCCAACATTGGTACCCAAACTACAGGGCCAGGTGGGGATGGATGCTCTATTCCAGGCCAGCCTGTCTTGCCACACAGAGGATCCTCAGCTGTACACAATACTCATGGGGTAAGGCTGCCTGCTCACTGTCAGCTCCTGGTATAGTGGCTCGTAACTTTGGCTAAAGTGAGATTAAACTTCAAAATAAGACTGAAAATGTTAATTAAAATTCAACAAAAGGCTATACATCTCCTGCCCCCACAAAAGTTTCAAAGTTGATATTATTGAAACATGTTTTTCAGTATGTCTTATTTAAATGATTTCTTGCATAATGAACAATAGTCTTTAAATAGCAACAGTGCTTTTAGCAAGCTCTTTACCAATAGTACAAAGTAACTGTAATAATAACTCAAAGTTAGCAAGATTAAGAGGGCTATGGAGGTGCACACCTGATAGGCCAGTAGTTGGGAGGCTGGAGAAGGTTCAAGAATTCAAGGGGAATCAAGAAAAGCACACACATGCACATGATCGCACACACGCACGCACACACGCACGCACGCGCGCGCACACACACACACACACACACACACACACACACACACACGCTGCTAAGATGTATGTGCGCTGCTGCTGTGTCCATAAAGCTTGCTGAGAAAAGTGCTTTATCAGATGCAAAGTGATTGGTAAAGTGTGGCTTTCATTTGACAGTGTGTTTCTGGAGGGCCTTCCCTGGTTCATAGCATAACTTTGTCTTCCAGTCCATGCCCTTGTTAGGGACTCTCTGCCCCCACCTGACTGTGTAGACGTTGCTTCCCTTCCAGAGCCTTCCCTGGATGCTTGTGTTCACTCGATGGGGTAAGTGTGTGAGGCCTTCCCCATGCATGTGGTTAAGGACTGTGTTCCTGGCACCATGCACAGGTCCAGGAATCGGCTGTCTATGTGCCTGGCCATCAGCCTCTGACTGTGTCCATGCTGGCTGCCGCGCCCCTGCATGAGCAAAAGCAGATGATTGGTGAGTGGCTGGCTCTCCTACACTGGGGCAGGTTGGAGGCCTGAGAGCTGGCTAGCCTGCCGGGAACACCTTGAGAGGGGACAGACTTGGGGACAAAGTCTTGTTTTGTCATTGGGATACTAGGTAGCTACCTCTTTCTAAGTAGGCCTTCGTCCTTTTGTCTTAAAATGCTAGTGGGATGGTGCTCCCTAGGATTTTCCAGCTTGCCATCTGACTCTGACTTTAGGTGGGAGATACCTGGATGTGGGATCAAGGCCAAGAAGCAGTGTAGGAGATGCCCCTGCGTTTCTACTGGGTGGTCCAGGTGGTTATTAAGTGTCTTCACGTCTCTTCTACCATGGGGAAGCTCAGATCAAATTTTGTCTGTCTCCTGGTGCCCACTGTGGGAGGCGGGAAATAACTGTTGCTGGGAAAATACAGGTGGCCGCCTCTGGCCTCTGAGCTCCGAGTGCAGTTGGTCTCCAGCCCCAGAGTTTCTGACAGGCCCTGGTAACAGACAGCATTAGTGGGGTCTGGGAAGATGGTTCAGTAGGTAAGGGTGCTTCCTGTGTAAGCTTGAGGACTTGAGTTTGAATCCTGAGCACCCACAGAAAAGCTGGTCACGGCTGATTGTGCCTTCACTCACCCCAGAGTCGGGGGGTGGAGGTAGGAAGACGGCAGGAACTTGTTGGCCAACCAGCCTAGCTAAACAGCCAGCTTCAGGGTCAGTGAGAGAAACATTGTCTCCAGGGATAAAGGTGGAGAGTGGTAGAGCAGGGCACCTAATGTCCTCTGCTGGGCTCCCTGCACACACACATGGGTGTACACACACATACACACAACACGCACGCACACACGCACGCACACACACATACACGCACGCACGCACGCACACACAGAGATACTACTAATGTCAGAACAAATGAGCAAATCACACAGATCTCAATCCTCCTCACTAAAGGCCCTCATTGCCATTGCTCCATGGTTTCTTTCTTTCTTTTTTAAAGTTTATTTATTAATTATTATGTACACAGTGCTCTGCCTGCACATACACCTGCAGGCCAGAAGAGGGCAGTAGATCACATTATAGATGGTCCTGGGCCACCATGTGGTTGCTGGGAATTGAACTCAGGACCTCAGGAAGAGCAGCGAGTGCTCTTAACCTCTGAGCCATCTCTCCAGCCCGCTCCATCGTTTCTTTAGGTTACTTACTAGGTTTTGCCACTTTGTGCCCCTCCTTAATATGGAAGAAAATTACATATGCCTAATGTAGGGTCCATTGGCTGTCACCTATAAACGTTGTCACTTCTTTACGGGAAGACCTTTCTACTTCCACTCAAACATTCCCCCATCCTGCAGTGTTTCTCCATGCATGGTCAAGATGGCCAGACACCAAAACTAGGTTGTCCTGCTGGAAGTACAGGGTGGAAGGTCCATTTATCCTGTGTGTTTGCCTCCCCCCCTCCAAGTCTCAAGTTGAGCATTACATCCTGTCTGAGCATTTCAGCGTGTCCAGTCAAAACCACTTTTCACAAAAACCAGCAAACGGAATCTTGAAACTCAAGTGACTTTGCTGCAGATCCCTTCACACATACTATTCAAGCTGACCCTTCAGATTGTCTTCCAGGGCAGGGGTTGCTCTGCCTGCTTTTATAGAGTTGGAAAGAGAAGTTTCCAGGTAGGTTAAATGACCTAGCTTGGGGGTGACAGGCTCTAGGAAAGCATCCCGGACAGCCTCGCTGCTCCGCTCCGTGCCACTCCCAGGATGCTGGGTTCCGAGGCAGGCGTGTGCATAAGTCATCAGGTTGTTCTACACAGGGGAGCGTCTCTACTCCCTCATCCACGATGCCTGCGCCCCACTGACTGGCAAGATCACGGGCATGCTGCTGGAGATGGACAGCCTGGAGCTTCTGTTCTTGCTGGAATCCCCAGAGTCCCTCCATGCCAAGGCAGGTGGAGACCGGGTAGCAGCAGCACAGCAAAGAACAAGGGCTGTCCTAGATACGTTAGGGCGGCCGACGTTATCAGTCTGCTGGATCTTAGTTGAGTTCACGACTCTAGTCCCTCCACAGACGAGCTCTGTGCGGCTCCCCACTAATGCTTCAGTAGAAGTGGCTGTGTTCGGTCAGTACAGTTACGTCCTGCAGATAGTCTCACCTCTATTTTGAGAAGGTGGCCACGGGGCTGGGATCTTATGAGGGGCAGGGCACGAGGGCTCCATGACTCATTTATTATGCAAGTGACGAAGTCACGGCTCTTCTGGGGCCTTACTGGGGCAGCTGCACTAAGCCCCTCTGTCTTGTGCCCCACAGGTAGGAGAGGCAGTGGCGGTACTGCAGGCACATCGGGACCTGGAGTCAGCAGAAGGCTCAAAGAACTGAACACGGTGGCTGGCTGGGGGTGGAGGGACCCACGACAGAGCAGCTGAGCTGCTCCCCTGGGACTGGATAGAACCCAGCGGAGGCCGGCGTTAAAAAGCTCACTGTGATGTGCTCACGGCTTTGTCTGAAGCACCAAGGAGTCCGGGGAAGCTGAGCAAGTTATCGGAGACATACACAGCGGCTGGAGTGTGTTCTCGTGCCAGCTGCCCTGCCAGCTGCCTCAGGGTTCTGCCCATCCAAAGGCCTGGTCTGCTGTGGGTCGGTCCACCTTCTAAACTGAATACTGGGTGCCTTCCATACTTCGGGAACAGTGTTTTTGTTTTTTGTTTTGTTTTGTTTTTTTTGTTTTGTTTTTTCTTTCCCTCATTGAAAATGGAATCCTCACTCCCCTGACTGCCAATTACAGCATTTCTGCTCTTGGTTCTAAGGCTGTGTTTATAAGAACTCTTAAGAACTCTTAACTTATTTCTCTGTTCTTGAGCTTTGGATGTGTAATGAAGGCTGGACACAGCCCACTGCTGACTTCTTTTGCTTTGTATATTAAAAAAATGCTGCAAAAATCTGTTTTGCCACCCAAGGAGGCTTTCTTGGGCCTTGAGGGACGGTCGGGTAGAGAAGAAGATTTTACTGGAGGAGGGACTTTGGCTCTGAGGAACAGAACCAGTACTCCAAACAAGGGCTCAAGTACACAGGAAGTGTGCATGTAACAGCCCCAAACTACACACTGGCCATCAACAGCAGGTGCTCGAACTCTGCAGAAATATACTAGAGTAGCTCCCCTGCTAAGGGTCTCCCCGCTTCCCTGTAGAAGGAGCTCCCAGGGTTCTTCAGGGCAGTTCACACTCACCTCCATAAGAGGCACAGACCTCAGCTCCTTTCCTTGCCCATAGCCATGTGACCAGAGAGCAGTGAAGATGCGCCTGCACACCGGCACTGTCTCAGGTTGTCTGGAACAAGTGCAACAGCCGTTCTGTCTCGCGTTGCCCCGCCCATGAATGCTATTTGAAAACTCCCCACCCCTCCAACCTCCAACCCAGTGGTCCAGTAGCTTCCTCCCATTCTGCAGATACTCAGTGCTGGCATTTCTTCAGGCCTGGCCTTTCTTCTTTTCTCTCCACGCTCCAATCCTCTTCATCTAATTTACAAGCCTCTTTTCAGTTGCCCTTACTTGAGGACTCTTGTTTTCCTTTTTCTTCAGCTCCATTCACTTTTGGAAGCTCCTGGACCACAGACCTTACACCCTACTTACCCTTGGACCATCAGTAACAAGTGTAACTCACAACTAATGCCCAGCGTACGGCTTAGAGCTCTCTGCCCCCTCTGGTTGTCTGGTGTTCTCAGGAAAGCCTTCCACCCTCACTCTATTCCAAAACCAAGGTCTCTCCATTCACCGTCCCTTCCCTTCTCCTCCTCTCCTCCTCCAGATGCAGCCTCTCACTCTCACCCACCCAACCACCTCCACTCTCAATTGTTTCTACTCTGTAACTCCTTCATTGCCAGCCTGGTCTGAGCTCAGCTGGACTCTGGCTGCAGCCCCTGTGTGGCTTCACTGTGTTGGTGCTTCTTTCCTCTGAGCAATCAGAAGGGAAATCGGATGCCTCTTGTGCAAGTCTGCTACCTCACTACTTCATTCAGGGGAAACATGTAGCTCGCAGCCTCCTGCAGTGTTGCAAGTGTGAATGGTACGTCATGCACCCTCCCTTAGTGAGCACACCCAGCTAGGGAGCACACGTTCTGCTTATCCAACCTCCCACCCTTCACCTATTATCTTTAGACTATTTTTCTCATTGTCGGCATATTATTTATCACCAAAATGTTTCATCGTGTTTGTTATGTACAGCATGCACTTTGTTCTCTACCTTACCTCTCATTATGATTTACTTCAGATTCTTGCTCTTCCTAAATGTTTACACACACACACACACACACACACACACACACACACACACACAGTCCACATATTAGAAAACAAGCAGTATTAAGTCTTTGTGAGTCTGGCTTGTTTTAACTGCTTAACATCATCTCTAGCCTCCACCCGCGAAGGGCCAGAGATGATTCACCAGGTGACGCTGTTTGCCACCGAAACCTGGTGACCTGAGTTTGATACCTGGAGCTCATGTAAAGGTGGAAGGAGAAGCAAGTCCACAAAGTTGTCCTCTGATGTCCACATGCGTACTGCAGCACACACATGGTACTAACACAAAAAGATACTCTATTCGCTGCATGTGTGCATTTTATCCATTCATCTGTTGGGATTTGTTTGGTGTTTTGAGACAGGGTTTCTCTGTGTATCCTTGACTGTCCTAGACTCACTTTGTAGAATAGGCTGGCCTTGAACTCACAGTGACCCACCTGCCTCTTCCTCCCTAGTGCTGGGTTTAAAGGTGTGCGCCACCATGCCCGGTCATCCTTGGCTTTTGTGAATGCTACCACAATAAACATGCAGATGTCTCCCGTACATGCTCCCTTGAGATTCCATTGGCTGTGTAACTATGGAGTGGTAACTGATGGGTATGGTTTTCCTTTTACTTTCTGTAGTGCAGGGGCTTGAACCCAGAGCCTCATGCGTACTAGGCAGATGCTCTGCCACTGAGATAAATCCCCAGCTCTTAGCTTTCTCTTCTGAACTCAGTTCAAGCTCTCCTTTCCAGAGGGCATTACCCTTCCACTGTGCAAACCTCTTCACCGAGGCAGGTAAGACAGTTGACTGCTGGGTGGCTGCTTCAGACTTAGTTATCTGACTAGCTTGTCTTCTCACAGGGCCACTCCTCTGAGAGCAGGGACCATATCTAGGTATCCCATTTTTCTTGGACTATACACAATGCCTGGGCTGTTCAGAAAATTTGCTCAATAAACAGATGAATGTTTTTCTTTTTTTTTCACAGACCATTCTATATCTTGTTCAGGAAATATAACATTTAAAAATTACCATTTCTTTTACAGGATTGAAATTCAGTAGTGCAAAAGTATGTTTAAGATCTAGCTTGTCTTTGTTTTCCGTTTTGTTACCACTATTGAGTTTCAGGTGCAAGCCTGAGAAGACATAAAATAATGCACAAGAGCCAGATGTACAGAAGAAAACCTTTTAATGCAACAGCAACACACAATTCAATAAAGTCAGTTTAATTAACTTCAACATATTAACAAAAGAAAAAGAAGCCTGAGGGGCTGCTGTTGGGGGAAAGGCAAGTTCCTGCTCAGACTGGAAGGACACTAATCTTAAGGTCTCTCCCCATCCCAGGAGGAATATGGACTCTTTAAACAGCGTAGGTAGCTCTATACAGCAGAGCCTCCAAGGGTCAGGCTCTGCCTTCCCACAAAGGGCCTGGACTAAAGGCACTGGGACTCAACACAGGACACTGTGCCAAGGACAGGGTGCAGACAGCAGCTGTACCCTTGGGGAGATGGCAGCCTTGGAGAACCAGCTCAACAGGCTGCTCTGGGTGTAGGTAAACCAGCACTTTTAGCCTGTCAACACCACTCTCCCAGCTCAGATTAACTGCACAGGCCTGGTGTCTGGAGAAGCCACAGGACACTCAGTCTGCAGAACATCTGCATCAGGGGCAACTGCCAAGTACTTTGTTGACGAAGGCCAGGCTGAAGCAAGCTGATGAGGCCAGGGATGTAGCTTCACACTTTAACTTTAGGGGGGACCTTTCTGAAAAAAATGCCCTGTGCTTGTCTATAATGGACTTAATTTGAACAAGCGAAGCTTCTCAGGTGAAAGGCTGCTATCTCTCCAAGGAGTTAAAGTAGGGTTGCTTTTGCACTCCCTTGGGGGCATGCTGGGTATTGGGGGCAGATGCGGGGGAAGGCCCTAGCTTCTCTGGGAAGGTCAGGTGGAGGGTTCCTGTTGCCCTCCTGGGGTTTTAGTTCATACTCTGGTTCACTTCCTGCCGTAACTTCTGTGCAGGGCCGTTCCTGGGTTCAATCTGTAGGAGGCTGCTGATATCCGCAAGGCTGGATTTATAGTCCTATGGAGAGAAAAGAAGAGCTGGGGAAGGGACCTAGAGGAATTGAGAACCAGCTGGAGCGGGGACGCTGCCGAGGCAGTAGAATGTTTCCAAACCCCAGCATGCAGCAATCCCAGGGCCTGGGAGCAGGAGCACAGCAAGCGCCGGCATGGCCCTGCCGTTAGGTCTCTGGGTGGCGAGTCCTTTACCTTGAGCGCCTTGTAGGCTTGGGCCCGTCTGTAAAACGCCTTTACATTCTTCCCATCCAGCTTGAGGGCTTCTGTGCAGTCCTTTACTGCCTCCTTGTACTGCTTCAGGACCAGATGGCAGAGCGCTCTACGCACAAAGACCACACACTTGAGTCACTTGTGGATCCCCTCAAGCAAACTGCAGGCAACTGGGGAAAGACCTGATCTGCTAACCTCCTATTCTGTGCTGTTGCTTTCTACCTTCAATCCTCAGTTCCAGCCCTGTGTGCACGTGACTGCCACATGTGTGCTGGTGCCCACGGAGTCCAGAAGGTGGTGGACCCTCTGAAGATAGGGTTACAGGTGGCTGTGAGCCACCATATGGGTGCTGAGAACTGAAACCAGGCCAGTGCTCTTAACTGAGGAGCCATTTCTCCAGCTCCCTACCCTTTTCTGCAGATGCAAAGGCCATGAGACACTTCTCACAGCTGGCTCTGGAGTCAGGGAACTTGCCCAAGAAGCTACTGCTAGTGAGGGGCAGAGCTGGGGTTCAAACCACCGAGTCTGCAGGAACCCATAGCCTGACCTTGCAGAGTCTTGTCACTCACCACCCTCCATCAGACTCTTTAAACAAAGAAGTTTCCCAAACCCTTCCTTCAACAGATGAAACACATACCCATTTTAAGAAAAAGCAAATGCATGAATATTAAATACTAATTAACATTAAGCATGCTTACATTTCAGGGTGGAGGGTAAAAATGTAAGCAGTTACTTTGGACACATCAACATTAAGATGGCAGGGCTGAGGATGGTACCCTGCGCTCAGCACTAGATAGGGCCAAGCATCTATGACCACTGGAGAATCTAGAAGCGGGTAGATGGGTGGTGGTCAAGGTACTTACATTTCCCCAACTTCCCATACTTTGAAATGTCTCATACTAAACTGTGGAAAATACCATTGTGTATCTTCATCATTCAAGTCTGGTCCTTTTCTTCAAAGACAGGCCCTAGAAGGAAGCCTTTCAGATTCGGCCCACTCATCTGCTCTCACTGCTTTTAGTGGATGCAGAGCACTTGCTAGTTGGATATGGCATCATTTGTTTTTACCAATTTCCTCTCTGCATGCACTTTCACTATTTCCAGGGTGTTACATAGAGAACGCTGCAGTGAGCTCCCTTGGGAAAAGACTGCTGGATCAAGAGGTACCAACAGCTCAAATCCTGACTGCTAATGCCAGGCACTCTGACGAGGTTACCAAGAGTCCTTTTCCTATGATTGTAGTAAACCTGGGTCTCAAATTTCAAGTGCTGTTAAGATGGAAGAAAATGGTAGTGAATTTTCTTTATTATTATTATTTTCACTGGTCCTACATGGTGTCACACCTACAGCCTTATGTTGGTTGCTATACACATGAAAAGCTGAATATCTTTCATAAAGCGTTTTAATATTATAAAAACAAAGTTATCCAATCTATCCTTAATAATTTCTGTGGGTTTTTCCTTCCACACTGTATGGAAATCAGCTTGTATGTCCTGTATTTATTCTGGTTTTACACTTGAAATTGTGCTCTTCTAAGAGTTTATTTTAAAATACCAAGAGGAAGAATCTCTACTTAACTCTTACCTGATCAATCCAATATCACTTACTGAACGGCATCTTTTCTCCCCACACTTTATTATAAACTAACTGCTCATGTTGTTTTAATTTTTTTCCTGACAAACTCTGGGATCATTATCGCGTCTTAAAGACAAACACAAGACGAAAATCTAACCTAGGCTGGGTGTAGAGGTCAGTGGCAGAGTGCCTGTCTAGCACGCATGAGGCCCTCAGTGTGATGTCTAGCTCTGTACCCTCCTCCGCAGACCCCCATCCCGCCCACCCAAGGGGAAAGACCAAATTTTAAACGAGAAGGGAAGTAAAACGAGCAGAAGGGAAAGTAGAACTGTGAGGTCCAGATCTATTTGATTAAAGAATAGTGTTTAAACAAAATACTACTACTACTATTATTATTACTACTATTTAGAACGTGCTAATAGGTGTGCAGCAGCATGGAGGTCAGGAGCGCAGGGAAAGAAGGGGCTGATGGCACAACAAAGAGCAAACGAGCTGGGGCTTCCTTTACAGGGCAGTCTAACAAAAGGAGGCGCCCTGCTCCAACCAGCTCAGAAAACTGTAAGTTCTATCCAAAATTTAAAACTGAAAGTTTTCTTTTCAACTCTTAAGAAGCAAAACCAAACCTGAGAGGGCTACTTACACCATCTCCTGTGAACACTGCTCCCACTGTTTTCACTGAAGAAAACACTAGTTGATTTCAGAAAGTTGCCTTAGATCCTGCACTAGTTTTTCAGTATGGGACCAAATCTCCTCAACACACCTGAAGCATGCTTTATTTTTAGGTTTTCTTCAATTAAAAAAATACTGTCTATGTGTGTACATGATATGTTCATACGGATGCATATGCCATGGCACACATGTGAAGGTCAGCTTTTCTTTTCACCTTTATTAAATGTGGGCTGTGGGTATAAAACTCAGATTGCCAGACTTGGGTGACAAGCACGTTTATCTTAAAGCTTTTTAAGGAACAACGAACTTCTTTCAGATCAAAGGTTTTTTGAAAGGATGTATTGTTTATGTGTGCCTGCATGTTGTTTATTTGCACTACATGTGTGCATGTGCCCAGAGAGGCCAGAAGGGGGCAGTGGATTCCCAGGAATGGAAGTTATAGGTAGGTGGTTGGAAACTGCTTAATATGGTGCTGGGAGTCAAACCTGGCTCCCCAGTGTGAGTAGCGAATGCTCTTTACTTCTTAGCCATCTCCTGCTCCCAGACAGAACACGTTCTAACTAGAGTACTAAATGCATGTGGGCAGCGGACCAGACACAGCCTCTTGACTTGTAGCAGGCTTCTGACAATAAACTAACTGATTTCATAGGCGCCAGATTCCAGTTCTACTGCTACCATTTAATAGCTAGTCAGAGCTTAGACAGCACCTTGATTTTCTCAACTTTAAACACTAGTAATACCTGCTCTTTGTCACCTACACCTCCCAGCATCTGAATACAGCAAGGGTCCCTCACTACAGGGATGGTGCCCTGGCTCCTGTGTCTTCATTCTCAGTGCTTCCGAACAGCAGTTACTGCTGCAGGTCCCACTCAGCCAGGCTGCACTCCTCCCTCTTGTCCCAGCCAGATAATAGTTATTCCACTCACTGGGCTCAAGGCCAGAACTGTCAGAAACAGGTGAGTTAAAGCGGCCACAGGATGGACAGCAGGGTAGGAAGACTGTTGACATTACAAGCCTAAAGTTTGGACAATGGAGACCACTGTTTGGCATCTCTTTAAGTCTCTACCCCTTTGAGAGCTGCCACTGTCAACACCTTGTTTGAAGCCCTGAGGTAGGTGGGGATGCACACGACTACCCGAGAGGACCCAAACCTCTCCATAACCAGGAGTCTGTGGTAGGCAGTAAGTACCCTCTGGGCTACATCCCAGCCTTGGAGCCCATGGTAGGCAAGTATCCGCCCACTGAGCTACATCCCAGCCTTCAGAAAAGCCTGTGGACAATCACGTGTTCTGAAATCCCAGAGGCCAGCAGCTGCGCAGAAGATACCTGTTGCTGTATGTGGCAGATTCCAGGCTACTAAACAAGAGGCTTTCACTGTACTTCTCAATAGCTTTCTTATGGTTGCCCTTCTTTACAAGCTCATTGCCTTCTTCCTTCAGAACTTTGGCTCTCTCCACATCCCCAGCAGAAGGCACTAGACACAAATTCAGAAGAGGAAAAAACCATGGATCAGGTGCTCAAATGAGATCAGTGCGATCTCTTTAGCGTCATCCCTTCCACGCCAGGGACTGACTGGCGGCTACGGAGCATTCTTCCTGACTATTGAGCCCCCTAATTAATGGGGCTCATCCATTCATCAGAAGAGGATGGAGACTTATAACCACGCTTATACATGCATATTACATATATGGTAAAAAGCAAGTCAGGCTTCTGTGTGGTACTGCCACTGGGTCGCTGGAGTGTTCTGCATGACCTATTTAACTTCCGTACCTCAGTTTCCTCCCCAGTGCAAAGGGCTAAGTTAGGATCAAATCTGAGAATAACACTCAAAAAAAGTGGAGAATCACCTACAAACTTAATGAGAGGCATCTAATGAAGAAAGGCTGCAGCTCCAGAACAGGGCTTGTTCTGTTTTGCTTGAGCCTGTCACTTTTTCCTGCTACTTGCAGCTCTGCTCCAACTCTGAGGGGAAGAAGGCAGAGAACAAGGGGAAACCCAAGCTTTCATACTACAGGGCTTTCAAGGTCCTTCAATGTGTGGCTCCAAAACTGTCCCAGCTTGGTCCTACAGCACCACTTTTTAATCTTTAAAAACTATCATGGTAAAACACTCAATATTTACAACCAGGGTAAAGTTGTGGGAATAAAACCAGTGTGACAACTCAGCCCTGTTTAAGACCCTCCTGAGCCCACCCGTTTTTGAAGGAAACTATTATTTCCTTTTCTTTTTTGGTCTTTTTTTGAGACAGGGTTTCTCTGTGTAGCCCTGGCTGTACTGGACTCACTTTGTAGACCAGGCTGGCTTCGAACTCACAGTGATCCACCTGCCTCTGCCTCCCGAGTACTGGGATTAAATGTGTGCCACTACGCCCGGCTATTATTTCTAGATCTGTGTTTCCTCTTCCCTAAGCTCCCTATATAAACTACACTATGGCTATAATAGCATCTATAAGCCACTTGTCACGGAGCCTCAGATAAAGGAACAAGTACTTGGTCTAGTCTTTTATGGCTTGGTTGCTTTCCGCCTCAGCATTCTCCTCCTGAGGTTTTGTGTGCTGATACATGGACATGTAGGTGATATATTTTCACTGCCAAAATCCCGGGAAGGATCTGTCCCCTCTCCTGTGCATGCTGACCTGGCTCTGCTTTGCTATTACAAAGTACCCTGTACTGTGCACAGGAGCATGAGCCCTAGAAGCAGCCCAGTAGGTGGACTCCGCTTTGCCCTGCTCTGCAACGCCCCTCCCCAGGCCTGTTTAGCCATACACGTCCCTTCTTCAGCTCCTTCCACAGTCTCTGCCTCCAATTTCCCTCCCTAATGACCTCACCTTTAAGGTCCAGCTCAAGATACCACTTTTATCACCTGTCCCTTGTGTGAGCCTTGTCCTGACTCAATCTAAGCTTCCCAAACACTAATAATCCCATGGCACTTGCTCAGTAGCTCTTAAAGACTGTCTCCATGACTCAGTTTCTCACGAGAGCAGGAGCTCCCCACAGGTCAAGTTCTTTCCTCTGTGCTCCACTGCTTAGCACAGAGCCAGTAACACATGGCTCGGTGACTTCAAAGAACACGAGCAGCGGGCACCTGGCTGCCATCTACTTCATTAGCACTCCACGAGTTCCTTCTAAGGAAGAGTGGCACACAACAACCAGGTTCCCACATGGCTACCCAGCATCTTCCTGCCAACAGGAGCAATGAATGCCCTCTTCCACGCTCTAAGGCTTACTTCCTCTTCCCCCGGCCCTTGCGTACGTCCCTGTCTTGATTCATGCTTGCTGGCCTGGAACGTTCTCCTGGGCATTAGTGAGCGCTTCCCAGCACACCATCTCCTGCTATGCTGGCTGAGCTCTGCTCTTTGCTCTTATTCATCCTTCCAGAGTCACCCAGGACTATGTGCTCAGGGAGGCGTCGCTCTCTAGCTGTGGGCATGGGTGGATGGTACAGGGAGACGGGGCTGAGACAGTTACAAAGCCTCATCTGGTCATAGGAATCTGTGACCAATTATACCAGGATACTGGGAAAATATAGCTAAGCATATGAGGGAACTATCTTTTCACATAACTAGTGATTTGAAGGGTAAGAGCGGGATGGGCTTTTTTTTTTTTTTGGCACGACATACATAATTATGAGCCAATACATTTCCTTTATTATTTTGCCATGTTGGAAGTTTCTATTCTTGTAATAAAAAACATCCTAGTACTGCTAGAGATTGAGAGCTAGCACTTGTACCTATGTGCCAGCCAGGAGGTTAATAGACCTTGTAGCACTTAGGCCTTACACCAATGATGTCACTGTATAGTCAAAGAGACACTAAAAAGTTGAGACCATCTTATGTTTTCACTTCATTTATCTTCTAATAGCTAAATGAGGCCACTTTTTAGAAGGCTACTCTAAACTTCTCAGACAGAGTCATGGCTCACCTCTGCTCTTTGTAGTTGCAGTTTCTTTGGATTTGCTTTTAGGTGTCTCTGTGTGGTTTCCTGAAGGCAAGGAATTCCATCTCTTCTGGGCTGAAACAGGCACCACAGGGATAGGGGGCAGCTTCAGGCGCCACTCAGGCCCAAGCGAGTCCATGAGAGCTCTGGTTATTCTGGAAGGAAAGGCTGGATCTCAGGTGTCTGGCTAGGTCAAGCTGTCCCTCTCTCACACCCAGGGAGGCTGTACCTCCCACCCCCACCACCGTCTGTATGCCCCACAGGCTCTAACAAAGGAACTGCTCCCCGTCCACTCTTTCTCAGAGCCAACACCATGGGATGCTTTCCCTTATGATGGTTGCCACATGTGAATTTTAAGGTGCTCTGCTACTTGTTAAGGATAAACTTTGCATACCACACCCCAAGAAGAGATCTCATTTTAAAAAACAGCAGAAATAACCTCCATGCTCTTTACAGTCTGAGAAACACGGATCATGGGCCAACTTGGAAACTCTGCTGCTGTATATAGCAGATTATGTAATGTTTTACTGGAGCTCAGCAGTTATGAGTGCTCACTGCTTTGCAGGGTACGTGAGTTCGATTCCCAGCATACACTGGGCAGCTCACAAGCACTGTAATTCTAGTTCTGAAGTACATCCATAGGCACTGGGACCCCAGGGGACAGACTCCTGCTGCCTGCCGTGACGGACTGTATCCTCTAGCTGTGGGACAACATCAACCTTAGGATACTGTCCCTTCATCCCCACTTCTCTCCTGTCACAGAGTGTTGAGCCAACCTTCCCATGTAAGCTCTGGGTCCTAACCTTGCTCATCTGGGCAACATCTTTCTTCCCACCTATATCATTTCTTCCAAGTGACTCAGATTAAAGCTCCCTTAACCCTGCTCACTTATTAAACTCTCCTGGACACCCCTTACTACCCATCCCAGCTACAGTCCCATCTCCCTGAACTCCACTAACAGCGTTCTGACCTGCCATCTGCTTCTGACCTCACTGAACTGCTTGTCTCAGCTTTACTAGTGACTTCACTATGAAAAGCTCTGTCTTCTTCCCAGCTGGATGAGTGCCGCTCTTCTAACCTGGAGCGGCTTCTGCGAGCCGCTCTCATAACAGTTAAGACTGCACTGGCCACACCAAGCCTGTGCAATGCTGACTAGTACTCCCTCTGAGGCCAAGAGCTGTGCAAGGACAGAGGGAGTTGCACCTCACTCGGCAGCCCAGGCCCTTGTGTAAGGCCTAGCACACAACTGGGAGCCTTTGGTGAATGACAAAGACTCAGAGAGAAAACTGGATGTTGACAAGTCAACCAAGAAACCAAACACAGATCCTATTATACTATTAGTTTGGTGCACGGCGTCCTAGCAGCCCACATGAAGGGAATCATGATCAGTTATACAAACAAGGGATCTACGAGACAGAATCAGCCATGGCCATGAGGACAGAAAGACCTTTTCAGACTCACACTATCCGATCCTGCAGCAGTCCAGCTCTCATTCTGAATAAAGAGGGGTCTGAAGCGCTTGTCAGTGTTGCTACCCTCTACTGAACCTCTTGCACTTCAGAGAGCGCTCAATACTATTAGTCTGCGAATGAATGTGCACACGTAGACACTAACCAATCATCAGTCTCAGTAACTCTGACTTAAAAAAAAAATCTATTTTACTATTTTTAGTTATGTTTACGCATGAGTCTGTCCCCTGGGGTCCCAGTGCCTATGGATGTACTTCAGAACTAGAATTACAGTGCTTGTGAGCTGCCCAGTGTATGCTGGGAATCGAACTCACGTACCCTGCAAAGCAGTGAGCACTCATAACTGCTGAGCTCCAGTAAAACATTACATAATCTGCTATATACAGCAGCAGAGTTTCCAAGTTGGCCCATGATCCGTGTTTCTCAGACTGTAAAGAGCACGGAGGTTATTTCTGCTGTGATATCGATGACTGCAGATGGACGGTTGAGAGGCGAGGGACGAGGGACATGGAGGCTTTCTGTGCCAACCCCGACCCCGTCCACCTGAAAAGTAACAGCCTAGACAGGAAGCCACTGAAGAGAAGTGTTAAAAGTGTGATAAGGACGCTGAGTGCGGCTCTCCGTAACTGAGGGCGTCTGGCAGGGGTGTGGGAGGGACGGGAACTGAGAGTCTGACCATGCTCTATTGTGTTATACAGATAACACAAACTGGAATTTGTTTTCCTAAGACAGAGTTTCTCTGTGTAGCCTTGGCTGTCCTGGACTGGTTTTGTAGAGCAGTCTGGACTCGAACTCACACTGCTCTGCCTGCCTCTGCTTCCTGAGTGCTGGGATTAAAGGCATGCACCATGCCCACCCCCCCCTTTCTGTGAGGTTAGTGGACATGGAAGGACTGGGAAGTGAGTGTGATCAGGGCGCATGATGTGAAATTCCCAGAGAATCAATAAAAATGTTATGTTGGAAAAAAAAGTTTTCCAAGTCTCTGTGGCCAGCCTGGTCTACATAGTGAGTTCTAGGACAACCCAAGATACATAGTTGGACCCTATTTGAAAACAAACAAGATTTCCTCAAGTTAATGAAGCTAAAGAGATGCTTGCCATGTGGGCATCAGGACCTGATATTGAATACCAAACACTTGAATCAAATTTGTCATCTATGCCTGTAATAACCCTGAAGATACAGATAGGAGGGAGGGTCTCTGGAGGTTGCTGGCTAGTTAGTTTAGCCAAATTAATGTGTTTTGTGTTCAATAAGAGATTTTTTAAAAATGAGGTTGATAGTGTTAAAAGACACCCAACATCAACCCATGGCCCCCACATATATATACAAACTCACATACACAGATTTTCAAACGTAGTCAAAGGGACCATGGCTTAGAAAACCACCAAAGCAATGGGCCAAAGCCAATCAAGAGACGTGGTTCCATGGAGATGCTCACCTGTTGATGCCTTCCAGGGCCGATGCCACACTGTTATCAATCTGCAGCACAGTCTTATAGTCGACATAGGCCAGGGGGTACTTCTCCAGGGCTTCATATGCGGATGCTCTTCGCAGCAAGGGCTTGATGCTGAAGGGAACCAAGGCCAGTGCTCTACAAGAGGAGGCAAAAATGTTATGTGTCTGCTGGGTCAACAGGCCTCCCCAACAGCGCAGTGATTCAGGCACAGTCATCTGCAGCAGTCAGCATAACAGAACTAATTTCTGGAGAGAGACACCATCTCTACAATAGTTTAACTCTCAACGTAAACTGAACTGGGCAGGTAAAGAAGGCAGAGGACAACTAATGAAATGGATATACGCTTGTGTCAACTTCTATACCCTCTACGCCCAGCCCAGATGACCATCAAGGGCCTCACAGCTTTCATGCGGCCATGTTTCCCCACCATGGTCCAGCGTAAGCAATGAGCAAGCCTAGGACCGAGTCTGCATTCTACCCAGCTGCCACTAGCCACGGAACTTCAGGCAAACCACTCATCACGCCAGCCTCGGTCAGCTCAGTCCTGCCGGGGACAGAGGGTAAACTCACCATCAGAGTGAATACCCTGGGGAAGGTAAAAGACTAGCGCAGGCTCCGTGAGCATGCCTCTCTCCCTGCTCCTCCCTGCACGCAACAGCATCTGAGCTAGGATCAGTCACAAGGACCCAGTTAGTTGACATATGTTCGTTTAGCAATGATGACCAAAGGCTAGCCAGAAGGATGAGATCGAAAATTGTTCAGTGTCCTGTACAACTGCTAATTAACAGACTGTCTTTTCTTTCCTTTTTTTTGAGACACTATTTGGCCCTGGCTGGCCTGGAACTCACTATACAGAACAGGCTGGCGTTGATCTCAAAGATCTGCCTGCCTCTGCCTACTGAACACCGGGATTAAAGAAGCATCTCTTTGCTTCTTTAGACAATCTGTTAACATCTATTATCCTCTTTTCTTTCCTCTTACCTCTCATACCGTCATCCCAGGGAAACAACTGAGCAAATCAAGTCACTGTGACTGTGTCTCGCCTCATGTCCAAGTGTCACAGAGGCTCGGAAGCCCACTCCTAACTTCCCACCCCACACCCACTCTCAGAAGCAGGGAGCCCAAACTCCAAAGAAAAGGTCCCAGGAGAGCCTGTCACTCTAAGTGCCTGATGATATTTAGTGACACTTTCTACTATTCATCATAGAGAGAAATGGTGGGACTTTTTTTTCTCAGAGAGATCAAGGTGCATCAGCATTTATTACATGGATCACATTTATAGCATCATTTTTCTATATGTTTTTCATATATGAAGAGAACTGGAAGAACGCAGAGCTTTACCACACTGACTGCATTCACAAGTTTTTCTATAGTGTGAGTCATACTACACTTGAAAAGTGAACCAAGACAAACAGAAGAATTTTTACATTCTTAGTACTCATAGAGATTTTCTGCAGTGTGAGTTTGTGGATGTTCACAATGAGGTTGGAAAACCAATTAATTGTAAACTTGTATCACATTCATAAAGTCTAATCAAAGTGGGAACTCCTACATATCTTCTCATTGTTCTGGAGAGAGGTATGTTGCTTCTTTCAATATCCCTATGCTCACACAGCTTGTATCCATTGCGACATAGGATACACCCATTAAGAATAAAATATGAAAGGTTTCCACATTGTATTCAGTTTGATTCTTGTTCCTCACGGGACTCTTTCAAAGAAGAAACCTGGCTTGCTCTGTGGAAACCCTCAGGCATTCCAGAGGCTCCCGGGCCACTTACGAAGTACAATCTTTGATGCAGTCTGTGCAGTTCCCATCCTTCAAGTAGCACGCTGCCCGGTTGGAGTACAGAACACTTTCTTCTTCAGGGTCTGCAGAACCTGCCCAGATGGAGGCAGGAACAACAAGATCATATGCTGGGAAATAGATGTCAGAGGGCATAAGGATGTACTCTTGGAGCTTTCTAGGCTTTGGGGAAAGGCAGCAGGGACTACTGCAGCCTAACTAGGCCTATGTATCAGGTAGACAGCACATTCACCATTCTTATCACGCAATTGGGAAGTCGGGGTTTCTGCCATTCACAGGGAACTAAGCACCCATCTTCATTTATTCGTTTTGGCACTGAACTTGGTATCAGATGAAAAGATGAGGGTAAAGTAGCTAGCTTCTGCCGCAGTCAAAGCCATGTTCTTATCTGGGCCTGTGCTGACTTCATTACAGAAGGCATGGGATTCAATGGAAAAACATAAACCAAACCAAGGAAAAGGACAATAATAAATGCCAGGAAGAGGGAGCACCCTGCAGCCGGAGGGAAATGCAAGCTAGAGGGCGTTAGTTACGTCAGAAAAGACCACCAGAGAAGCGGCAACAGCGCTGGGTGTGCTGGACTATGGGCAACTCAATCAAGAAATGGGAACTACACATTTCTTGGGATAATTACTAGTCATCTCTCTAAAGTCAATGCTTATCCCCAGTCATAGAAGCTCAAAGCTATCACTCTGACTGTAATCATTTTCATTTCTTAAAATGTATTGTTTCTGTGTATGGAAGGAAAGCATATGAAGGTCAGAGGGCAGTCAGTTCTCTCCTTTCACCTTGTGGGGCCTAGGACCTCAGTAGACCCCCGCTTTTCATTAAAATTTTAAAAATTAATTCTTTCAGAATTCCATTAAATTTATTTTGAATGTATCAGCCCCTATTATTTCTCCCTTAACTTCTAGATGCACGCCCACCCCCATATGCTTCAACTTGTACTTTCTTTTTTTAATCCCTGGTTTTCATTTTAAAAGACATTTTCAACTAAATTTTACTCACTAGCATGGGTTGTAAACCACCCCAAAACAGCAAAACAAAGAAAATAAGAAAACAGTTATTTATTGTTGATCAAGTAACTCCTAGGTATATAGCTCAAAGGTTTTACTGAAATTTTTCATTTAGACATTAAACTATATGGTATTCAGTATCCACCACTTTACCAAAATTAGTTGTTCCCACACCTCCAACCCTCTTGTGTCAGGTCTCACTACCTATTTCAGGTTGGCCTTGAACTAGCAATTCTCCTGCCTCAGTCTCCCAAAGTACTGGAGCTTCAGGATTCACGGTATCACACACCGTTTCTATTCATTTCTTTCTTTCTGTTTTTGTTTTTTTTAAAGATTTAAAACAAATTGCTGGTATGGTGGCATATGCCTTTAATCTCAGCACTCCTGAGGCAGAGGCAGGTGGATTTCTATTTTACTATGTGAAGAAGGCCAGTCCTGACCTTCCAACAACCTTCCTGCTCCAGCCCCCGGAGTACTAGGAAAGCAGGTGGCACCTCCACAGCCCCACTCAGTCACTCCTTTAGTCTGGAGCAAGGGCTAACTCTGTAGCCCTAACTGGCCTGGGAGCTACTACATACATCAGGCTGGCATCAATTTTACCTTTGAAATGGCTAAAGCTCCATCCATCCTCATCCTTGTCCCTGTACTCCCTTTCCCTGGAGGACAGCACAATCCTCAGGCCCTGCCCACTTTAGAGTCCTTCATTAACAGCTAAGGTGTGGCACCACTAAAGTGTTTGCCTATCCTTTTGCAACTTGCTTCAGGAAGCACGATACCATGTCAACACTTGATATCTTCCATTCAATACTAACAATAACAAACATAAGATATTTATACCCCCGTGTTTCTTCTCTTGGACCAGTTAAATTACATCCTTGCCATAAGGCACAGGTACAAACTCAAAATCAGTAATCCATCTCATGTCGCCAAAGCTCAGAGCTGCCTACAAGCAGCAGGGGTGTGTTGGAAAGGTCAGAACCCCAACCTGGTTGATGGCCCTACCTCTCCACTCAACTCTTCTGGGCACTTGTGTGCATCCACATTGGAAGGTCTCACTTCTCAGACTTACTACAAGGCTTCCCTGTGCTCCTCTGAAGGCCAAGAAAACTGGTCTGAGAGGCAAGAGAATCACCCATACAGTCACATAGACAATCAGTACTAGGTAAGTTTAAACACCAGGGCAACTATTCTAAGAGTCTCAGAATAAACCCACACAGAAGCACAGCCTTTCTGGGCTAGCAGGGTTTGAGGTTATTCAGGGAAGGGGGACAAGGATGCAAGAGGGAAATAGCCACTTCAGCAACTTCATGATGTGAAACCGACATCCACAGAGGGCTGTGTGTGTGTGTGTGTGTGTGTGTGTGTGTGTGTCTGCTTGTGTGCGTCTTGAAAACTATAAAAACTTTAGACAAAAAGTTGAGGACTTACGACGAAGTCTAGCTAAAGATTAAAATTTTGTACTGAGGGGGCTGTTGAGAGGGCTCAGGGGTTCAAAGCATGTACTGATCTTGCACAGAGCCAGAGCTTGGTTCCTAGAACCCACACCAAACAGCAAACATCACCAGAAACTCCAGCCCCAGGAGCACGCAACCTCATGCACATCACCCAAACCACGATTATGAATAAAACTAAACTTAAAAAAAAAAAAAGACTCAGAAATCAGAAAAATCTATATTCAAATTCTGGGTCTGCCATCTTCACTGTGCAATCCTTAAGGCAATTAAATCTTTGGGACTCCTTATCTACAAGTGTCTAATCGATTTGGTCATAGTGAAAATAATCAAAGACAGCATCTGGCACACAGAAACACACTCAACAAATGCTAGTCAAGAAGACGAGAATGAGATCCAAGGCTGTCCTGAGGTCAGCACTTCTGGAATTTTGGGCGAAGGGCTAGGAGCACTGATAATAAGCTATTCCTCAGTTTAAAACTCTTCCAATTAGGGGATAAGACCTCGGACTCTTTGGAGGGCTTAATCCACCGACACCGTAAGGCTTTATCTATTTCATGTCTTAAACATTCTCCTTAAGAGCTCATGCTGCTTAGACTATGTATTCTTGCTGATGGTTCCCTACACCTGGGGTGCTCAGTGCCTATAAAGCATTAGACACCCCCGAACTTCCGACGGACGTCTCAAAGATCTCTTGAGAAGAGATCTGTCTAAAGGATCCAACTCTACCTTATTTACCTTGTCTTTAAAAACTCTAATCTCAGAAGTCTCCTTTACTTATTCACAAACATAAGACAACTGCCCGCTCCCTTCTCCCCCCCCCCCCCCCAAGTCCGACCTTAGAAAGGCCCTCCCGTCTGGGCATATTCAGTCAAGGATACAAAAGGTGCTCAACAGAATTGTCAAATGAATACATGTGCACTACATCCTCAAGGCCTGAGTAACTTAGGCTATAAGCCAATAGGGCAGTTAAAAAGCAGGCAGAAAAGAGCCAAGCAAGTTTCTCGTAGGATGCTTAAGTGGGGAAGATGCGGGAGGGGCTGGTGCGGCGGCTGGCCTGGAGAAAAGAAAGACCCAGAAGAAAGGGGTCAGCTTGAGGCCCCGAGCGCTTGTTGAGGGTGCAGGACGCCAGCAGGCCCGGAGGGGGAAATGAGGGGCGGGTTCCTACCTCGCGCCTGCAGCAGTCGCAGCGCGCGCTCGTACAGCGCCGAGGCCTCGGCGTACTGGCCGTTGCGGAAGCTCTGGTTGCCGGCAGCGCGGAGCTCTTCCACAGAGTCTGAGAGTTTGGGGGCCATCCCCGGAGGCCGGCAAACAGGGACCACCTCCGTCCCGCGCTGAGTAGTGCGCAACAGCTTCCGGGCGGAAGCGGCGGCTGCGTGCCCTTAAGGCCGGGAGGGAGGGGCTAGACAGGGTCGTGGCTAGGTAGCCCGGGGCGGGAAGGAAGCGCGGGATCAAGCCCTGGGAGGGCCTGCTGCGGCGGTTGGACCCAGAGAAAGGAAAGCCCAGAAGGCTGGGCCAAACGTGAGGCCCGGTGCGGGGATGTGGGTGTGAGGACGCAGGCCCGGAGGAAAACGTGGGGCGGGTTCCTACCTCGCGCCTGCAGCAGCCGCAGTGCGCGCTCGTACAGCGCCGAGGCCTCGCCGTACTGGCCATTACGGAAGTTCTGGTTGCCGGCAGCGCGGAGCTGTTCCACAGAGTCCGCGACTTTGGGGGCCATACCCCGGGAGGGCCGGTAAACACGGATGAACTGAGCAGTGCGCAACAGCTCCTACCCGGAAGCCACGGCGGCGTGCCTTTAAAACCCGCTGCGGACTGGCCTCGAGGGGCGGGGCCAGACGGGGTGGGGCTAGGTAGCCAGGGGCGGGCGGAAGCTCGGGCTTCAAGCCCTTAGGTCTCTTGGCTCATTGTTCTCCAGGGGCGGGGCTAGGGAGGGGCGGAGCTAAAGGCGTGGGAGGCGGGGCCCACCTTTGAGAAACGCGTCCCTCTGCGCGCGCTCAGTCTGGAGCTTGTGTTCCACCAGCTTTGAAGAGGGCGGCGCTCCGTGCTTCTTTTGGGGTTGCGGAGGCAGAGGCCGAGTCACCGTAGGAGACAGACTGCCATCCCTCGTGGAGTTCACAGTCCGTTGGGCCTTGGAAGCAATTCATCCGTGACCAAAAGGAGACTCACTTTTCATCAAGAGATGCAAACCTATGGAAGGTTTAAAGCATCCTCGAAGACTGCCTGGTCTATAGAGTGAGAATGATGAAAAAGATAATACGCACAGAAGAATACAATGCGCTTAAAAAAAAAAAAACCAAAGAAATAGAAGCAACAAAATTAAAAGGGTTTGGTGGCTTAGGTCTGCAATCCTATCACTTGGGAATTTGAGCCCAGTATAAATGAACTTCTGTTTTAAAACAAAACCAAGAAAACACAATGATGTTATAGGAAATAACCACGTGGGGGCTGTTAGACATGAGCAGGCCACGGAAAGCCTCTAAATGAGTGTAATAATTGAGCTGAAACCCGAGATGTAAAGAATAGGATTTCAGGTAGGTGGAAGGTACCTGGCATCTTGTGGACCACAAAATTTATTTTAAGAGTGAGTAAAGATAAATCAAGATCCTCCACTGAAGCCAGGCGTGATGGCATATACCTTTAATCCCAGCATAGAGGCAGAGGCAGGCTGGTCTCTGAATTTGAGGCCAATGTAGTCTACATAGCGAGTTCCAGGCCAGCCAGGGATGGATATATATATAGTAAGATGCTGCATCAAACGAATCCCTACAAACAATACCCAAACTAAGAATATAAAACCCTCAAACTCCTAAAAATAATAAAAGCCAGGTGGGGATGTCTCACGTCTGTAATCCCAGCACTCAGGGAGGCAGAGGCAGGAGGATCTCTGTGAGTTCCAGCCCAGCCTGGAGTCCAGGACAGCCAAGGTTACACAGAGAAACCCTGTCTGGAAAAACAAAAACGAGACTGTGAGGGAGCAGTTAAGAAACTACAGAAATCGGTGAGCTTTGGTCTACTTGCCAACTATCTCACAGTCCACCTTGAGCAGAGCCTAGACTGTCATTTTGGACCAAATGGGTCTGCCTCTTTTTGGAGTGTGCCAAGTCCAAAGGAAGCCCCCCTCCCCACTCCCCAGCAAGCTTGGGTTGAATATTTAGAGGGTAAACAAAAGGATGTTGATGGATGGATTGGAATATTACTTTGGAACCTGGAGTTTCTGTCCATCAAAAGGAGCCACTCTATTATCTTTCCTTGCCATTGGCAAAATAGCTGTGATTACATATCAAAGCCCAAGGCAACTTGGGTGCCTAGTATCATGTATCTGTTAAGACTGTTGAAGCCCCCACGCTTGGCATCCTGGCCCTCCTCACCTCCTCCACTATGCTAGCTAGCTCCCAGGCTGTTCCCAGATTACAGCTAGCTCACTCCGGTCTGCAGCAATTCTGCTAATAACAGCAAGGTTTTTCTTTTCTTCTTTTGGTTTTTCGAGACAGGGTTTCTCTGCGTAACAGCCCTGGCTGTCCTGGACTCCTTTTGTAGACCCGGCTGGCCTGGCCTCTGACTCAGAGATCAACTGTCTCTGCCCCCTGAGTTATGGGGTTAAAGGCCTGAGCCACCACGCAGGGCTAACAGCACTTCCCCACCCACCCCGCTATTCTCTCTGCTATTTTCTCTGTGCCCCCCCCCCCCAAACCCTCAAAGAAATATTCCTGGTCACGGTCAGGCTGCTCTTTCTTTCTACTCTGGACACATCTAGATAACTCTGGCTGGTCTCTCATCTATAATAAAACCTCCACAATCATGGAGCAGACATTTGGGTGGTTTCTTTAATGCTCCCTAGTTTACAGAGTGCTTGAGGCTTTTCCCTTTGGCCCTAACAAGAACTCAAATTTTTTTGTTTTGTTTTGTTTAGTTTTTCGAGACACGGTCTCTCTGTGTAGCCCTGGCTGTTCTGAACTCCCTTTGTAGACCAGGCTGGCCTCGAACTCACAGCGATCCCCCTGCCTCTGCCTCCTGAGTGCTGAGATTAAAGGCGTGCGCCATCACTCCTGGCAAGAACTCAATTTTTATCAAGCCCATGCTTTGCTAATAGCTTCACTATCTGAAAAATTGGGGAGCCCTCTCAAGCAGTCAGGCTTAAAGCATTCAGACCCAAGGCAAATCAAGGAGAGGGTGTCGCTAACACTTGCGCCAACAGAGGCCGCCCGAGAGACTTCTGTATCCGCGCGCCACAGTACCACGTGACACACGCCAATCAGCCCGGCCCCCTCCCGTTTCCGGTAGGGGCGGAAAGCGGAAGTGTGGGAGGGTTTGCGGGGCGGGCTCCGGGAGGAGGGAGGATGGAGCATTGAGGCAGTCTGGGCGGCTGCCGGCGGCGCCATGGAGACGGTGCAGCTGAGGAACCCGCCTCGAAGGTGAGGGGTCGTGGCCTGAGAGGAAGAAATTTGGGTGGGAAGGGAAGGCGCGAACTTGCGGAGGGGACGGGGGGGACACCTGTGTGCAAGTCCTGGGCTCAGAGGGACCCGCGAGGCTGGCGACCCGGCTGCAGGCGCACCTGCTGAGTGCGGGAGCATCCACTGGCCGGCACAGAAGTGGTTTGGTTTAAGAGGGAGCAATCTCTGGGCATCGTGCGGACAAGTCAGGGAGACACCTGCGGACGGCCGGGGAAAGCGTCCCAAGAAAGGACTCGAGGACGTAAGGGCGAATGCTGAGGCCGGGTGAGAGCGAACCCGCGTGGGCTCCGATAAGCGAGGACTTACAGAGAGGGTCCTGAGTGCCACAGACTGTGCGATGAGGGGAAAAAAATCTGTTGCTTTGCTTCTGAGGCAGAAGTGGTTAGAAAAATTAGCTGGAGGTCCCATAGCTAGCAAGAGACGAAGTGGGAATTTTGTGTCTTGGTGGTCCTGTCCTAAGTCATTGCTCCTAACTGCATTAATGGAGAAACAGTGTTTCGTGAGTCTAGTAGTGGAGGGAGGCTGGTGGTGTTGCGGGGGTGTCTCCCCCTCCCCATGTGGAGCTGCGGATGATACGGTACTGGTGGCGGGAATGGCCTTTACTGCTGATGTCCCGAGTGTCTGCCTAATTTTCTTCATATCCTTCTCAGCCTTCCAAAACCCAAAGTTGGGACGGGACGTAGATGAGGAAAGAAAATTGCTGAGGATGAGTAAGCTGAGGTCCAATAGATAGAGTTTAGACACAGTAGGTCCAGCCAGACTTTGTTCTTTTCGATTCTGTTTCGATGCTATCTGCTCCAGATTCTAGAAGTATCTGGAGTTGTTTTGGGTCGAGATAAAGGTGACTGACTGACTCTAGGAAGTCTCAACTCCTGGACTGGCTGTTGTGTGTGTTGGGCCACTCCCCCTCACCTGGAGAAAAGGAGCGCACTAGAGCCTGAGGGAATTGTACTCCTCTCAGAGGCCGCTAAAAACTTGGGTTTCACAGAGAAGACATTAGACTTCCTGCAGCAGAGTGAGCACTAAAATAGGAAGTGTTCAGAGTAAGGGAGTGCCCCGCAACCAGAGGTGAAGGCCGGGGTGGGGGGATGGGAGTGGCGGGGGCGGGGGGGGGGGAGGGAAGGGGAGACTTGAAAGCCCGGCAACCTAGAGGTGTGTGGGGGCGGATTGACAGCCTGGCAGCGCTCTTGGTGGGGGGTTGTTGGAAGTACACAAACATGGAATAAAACAAATGGCTTGTCGAGATGGGCTCACAGTTCACTTAGTGCGGTGTGCTGAGACTGTATAGCATTAAGTATTCATTTACACCCAGAGAGCGCTGACAGGAGGCACCGTTTTAATTGCTTTCCATCTCGCCTGTTCAACCATATGAAATGGCTGGTGTTGGAACACTTTCGAACTTGTGAAGATGACACTTTGAAATGGAACAACTTAGGGACTCACTGACCTTCCCAACTGTCATAGAAGGAGGACATCCTTGTATCCCTCTTTCACAGATGACGAAGCCAGGCCACAGAGAGGCAGGTCATTTGGTAGCTGCTCGGTAGTTAGTAAGAGGCAGCGTTGGGATGTTATTGTCTGGTGATTGTAGCCCAAACCCTTGCTCTTGACTTCTGTACTCTGAGGGCTCTCTGGAAGTTACCTGCAACGTTGGTAACATTGGTTCTTACCAGATAGTTCCTGTGTATTTGTAGTTCAGTAATCACTAAATTTGTTCTTTCTCTTTGGTTCCTTTCCCCCAAACCTTCATTTAATTAAAATGAGAGTTGGGAATTTGAGTTTTCCTTTTTCTGTGTTCGCGAGTGTGGGCAGAGGTGAGTTTTGTTGCTGTTTTGTTTTGACTTTGCTCATTTTTTGTTTTTCTTTTTTTTGTTTTTCTTTTTTTTTCTTTTTCCTTTGAGACAAGGTTTCTCTGTGTAACAGTCCTGGCTGTCCTGGAACTCACTCTGTAGTCCAGGTTGGCCTCAGACTCACAGAGTTTGCCTGCCTCTGCTTCCCAAGTGCTGGGCTCAAAGGCATGCACCACCACAGCACGGTGACTTTTTTGAGAACTGTAGTAAAGTATAAGAGAAGACTGTTGCAGGACCGACTCCTTGGGTGATTGATGCTGTCTCTAGTGGCTGCCATATTTTATTATCAGAACTAACTAGTTTGGATTTCCATAATAGGCACCACACATGGATGGTTTAAGCAATAGAAATTTCTTTTCTTTCTTCCTTCCTTCCTTTCTTTCTTTCTTTCTTTCGGTTTTTCGAGACGTGGTTTCTCTGTGTAGCCTTGGCTGTCCTGGACTCACTGTGTAGACTAGGAATTTACGGCCTGCCTCTGCCTCCCAAGTGCTGGGATTAAAGGCATTTGACACCACCCCCAACCGTTTTTTTTTTTTTTTGGTTTTTTTTTTTTTTGGTTTACAGATGGCCACCCATCTCCCACATCTTCGTTCGTATCTGTCTGTGCCCTCATCTCTTCCGCTTTCAAAGTCACTTCTCTCTAGATACAATCTCACATTCTGAGGTTCTCTGAGTTAGAATCTTAATATTCACAGGAAGGAGGGGGCATGGTTAATTCAGTTACTTTCTTGTTTTGAGACAAGGACTCACACTGTAGCTCAGGTTGGCCTCAAACTCACTACAATCCTCTTGCCTCAGCCTCATGAATGCTGAGATTACAGGCAGGAGCCACTGGACTTGACAGCTTTGCTACTAAAATGTTTCAGTTTATCTTTTGTATTTGTTGTATTCTGTAAAGTCTGTGAGAGGGATAAATATGCATAAAAAGCATCGAGATGGGCTAGGTGACTGAGAGCTAGCCACATCCGGACGGCCACTTCATAACATTTCTTGTATTTGAAAAGCTACAGATGTCTTCTTGACAGGGTTGGATGGTGTGCATCCCAGTAGTCGATGTAGGAAATGGTCTTGTGTGTGACTCAGGGACTAATGACGGGTCAGTTGGTGTCGTGCAGGAGTTAGTGACTTTAGAATGTAAGTTGCTATTGGGTAATGGTGTAGTGGAAGGCCTACGGTGCATTCCTGAGATGCTGGTCCTTCTCACGTCGGCTGACTTAGGAGATGGCCATCACCAACACCTGGTGTGTGCAATTGTATTGGCCAGGCCTGTTCATTGTGAGCAAGTAAAAATTGGCCTAGGGTGTGACAGCTGAGTGAACTCATCACCATAGGTCACCACGGTCAGGCCGTTTGGGTAATAGTCCTTCACGACTCAGTCACTTAGCAGATGTTTCACGGACATAGTATTTGTTGATAACCTACTAGTTAGCATTTTAGAAACGATTTTAACAATGATGAGAATTCTAACAATGTTGAGCCAGGTGTGGTGGTACATGCTTTTAATCCCAGCATTCTGGAAGGCAGAAGCAGGCGAAACTCTAAGCTTGAAGCCAACTTGGTCTATAGAGCTAGTTTTAGGACAGCCAGTGCTCCAGAGAGAAACCCTGTCTCAATAAATAAATAAATAAATAAATAAATAAATAAATAAATTCTACTTTGATAACACCGAGAACAGAGATTGCTATTCGAGGCCACGTGATTGAGCCCCCCCCCCCACATTGGTTGATCCATTTATTTGGTACTAGAGATAGCGAAGTTTCCTTTAGTTTTAAGTGTTAAAAAAGTCTAGGTGTAAAACAAAACTCCCATGTAAGTTGTTTAAAAGAGGCGTGTGAGTGGTTGTTTAAGTTTGTCTGTCTGAGTGTTATCAAGTCTTGCAACTGTCTCTTAGGGCTTGGGCAGTTTCCTTTGTTACTCTGTGGTCTCTGAAATAGTGACTTTTGCTTTTGTTAAACTATAAGAGTCACCACTTGAAAGAGAATCAGACCTTCCTTTATATAAGCTGTTTATAAGAGTTTATTCTTGATGAATGAGGTATTGTCTATTGTTTATTCAGCTATGATTGGAGTTTTACCAAAAAACCCCCGGCACAGGAGCTGTTGGTTTTCATTTCTGAGTTTGTAGAAATATCACTTCTGAAGTTTAAGAGGAGTTTCATTTCAGCCCTTTTGTTCTGAAGTTGGGAGTTTTTATGAAGTCATTGGGATTTCAATTTTAGGATCTTTTGACTCTTCAAATGTCAGTGTAGTCAGTGTGTTTGCCGGTGTTCCAGTCAAGGCTTTAGCTTTCTGTGGTTCTGCATTTCTGTGTGGAACTCTGCAGGATTGGCCTTTTGAGGTCAGGGCTTGCTGCTGGTTGTACTTCATGTGGTCAGGCTTTTTTTTCCCCCTTAACTTTATATTCTTCTCATTTTTCTATTTTTATTTAAAGTAATTTCTTTTATGAATTGGTATTATTCAGATAGTTCAAGACATTTTCTGCACAAGAAATTCATAGTGTGACTGCGTCCATATTTCACCATTTCCTGAGCTGTCTTTTTTTAAATTGTCTTTTGTAGTTTCAGGAAACCATTGTGTAGAGCACACACACACATACACACACACACACACACACACACACACACACACACACTCACATTGTTTTCACAGCACACTCTTTAAGTCTGTTAGTGTGTTTTATTAGAGGTCTCAGAGTTTTACATTTGAAATGTTGCTTTAAAACCTCCCCAGTTTATTATGATTTTCTAGCATTGTTGCAGAATTTGAACTGTTCAGAAGTGGTGAGTGGCCCATTTGACTTTTGGCACTTGTGAAAGATACATGGCTGATCATGGTAGTGAGGGTCTTAGTGAGAGTGTTTAAATTCCTCCCTGTTGACAAGTTAGCTTGTAGTTTTGCTTCTGTATAAATGTCTGCTTTCTACTTCTTGTTTCTGTGTTACCTATAGAACTTAGTTGGGTAGACCAGATGACCAAAACTTTTCCACTAGAGGGTCAGCTAGCTCAATTGAGGCTTAAATATGCAGTTTTATATTAAACACCTTTTTTGAAGAGATAGCTATGCCATTTAAATTCATAGAATTAATTTACCTAATGTTTGACTCTATGTTATAGCGTTCCAGTCAAATGATACTTTATTTTCCGTAAGTTTTCCAACCATAGAGAAATTTAGGCAATCTGGATCACTGTAGGGCAGCTTCTGTCATCAGCCCCTCACCTTCTGGTCAAGAATGTGCTCATTGGGTGACCCAGCAATGTATAATCCATCCAGCAGAGCAGCCTCTTAGTGTCCGTAAAAGAGCCAGATATGGTGGTGTGCACCTATACTCCTAGCATGCATGGGAGAGACGGAGGCAGGAGAATGGTGAGTTTGATGCCAGTCTGGCTCACAATAGGGAGAGCCTGACTTTAAAAACAAAAAAGGCATAGCTTGCTTTAACTGTTCGTTACTAGCAGTGGAATTAGACTTTGTAGAGCAAGTCCTAGAACAGTCATTGTAAAATACAGTACACTTTACTTTTTAGTTGCAGGTAAGACACATTTTATGTTTTATATTCCTTCATCTACAGGCAGCTGAAAAAGTTGGATGAAGATAGTTTAACCAAGCAGCCGGAAGAAGTGTTTGATGTCTTAGAGAAGCTTGGAGAAGGGTGAGTATAGGTAGAGTATGTGTGGACCCGAGGGTCCCAGGCTCGCTCCTCGCCTCGTAGCTGAAGGATGCGGACTTCTCATGGTGTAAAACTCAAGCAGGAACGCCGAATGCCAGGGGGATTCCAGGCGGAGCATTTACTCCCTGCAATGCCTTTTCAGTCTTCGCCCTTGTCACTAAGCAGATTGAGTGTCGTCTCCCCCTCCCAACCACCCCCCCAGGGTTTCTCTGTGTAGCCTTGGCTGTCGTGGACTTGCTTTTGTAGACCAGGCTGGCCTCGAACTCACAGAGATCCGCCTGCCTCTGCCTCCCCAAGTGCTAGGATTGCAGGCGTGGACTGTGCCCTGATTTCTAGTCTTTTTAATATTAAGGCATCTATTGTTTTCTCTTACAGATTCCATGGTGTGATGATTTTATGTAGCTAACCGGAAACGTTAATTAGATTATAATTCACTAATGTTTAAGCAAGTCATCCAGGATGGTGGCACACACTTTTAATTTCAGCATTTAGGAGGTAGGAGCAAGCGGATCTTTATGAGTTCGAGGCAGGTCTGCCCTACATAGCAAGTTCCAGGCCAGCTACATAGTGAGACCCTGTCCCCTCCTCCCCTCCCCACCCCCAAAGAAAAAAGTTAGGCTTAGGCAATTTTATATGCTCATCAGGATTTCTGACTAGTATGTAATCACCAAGTCAGTGAAAAACTATAGACTTCAACACTTTTTTGAAGCTTTGTAAAAAAGAGCAAATAAACTGTTTACATTGTCTCAGGAGATCCAGAATCCCAGTTGGCTTCTTAAAGTGCCGATTTCTGGTGAAGGTTCTGAAACCCTGCTGCAGTGACACTCAGTAACAGATGAGGCCGTGACTGACTTTCATTGGTACAGTGGGGCGTTACATCAGAGCTCCTTTATGTCTGCATATCCTTCCAATTTAACTCTGTATTTATTATAAATTCTTCTATCACTAATGATCGGTACATTAAAATGCTAGAGACACCGTTAAGTGTTTAACTTTTGAATAGGTAATAAATTCATATGACTGAGAGATAGTTGATGCTTATGTAAACAAGTATGTGTTGTATGTGAAATTTTAAACCCTCCAGAATACCTCTGACTAATGATAGGCCAACTGAATGCTTTTTTCCCTTTTTCTGTGGTGCTAGAGACTGCACCCGGGGCCCTACGCGTGCTAGGCAAGTGCTCTGCCGGAGGGAAGCCTCCCCTTCCTGACTGTTGAGAGTTGAGTATTATTTATGTTTAACACTGATCTGTAATACTAAGAAGTGCAGTTCTGGGTTACACGGAGTGGATTTTCATGGATTACCTCCTTGTTAAGAACATTAGTCTTCAACTTCCTGTTAGTTGGAAAAGTACTCTTTGGGATCCATCAGAAAAATGAGTCCGATGAAGCAAGGAAAGAACCTGAATTGTGATGCCCAGGACAAGCCCAGGGTGACGGACGGCTGCTGGCCGAGTGGCGTCGGTGAAGGTATGATGTGGCGGCGGTTACTCTGGTTCTTTCGCCTGGAGTCTGTAGCTTTAGCTTGGCATTCTTGCTATTCTCCTGAAGGCAATTAGTTCATGCCCCTTACTCTAACACCGTTCACAGTTTATTTTTAGAATATATACACATATATGTATTCCAATATATATATATTTCAGTTTTTGTTTAATTTTACTTTATATGCATTGGCTGTAGCCCTAAGAACTAGAGTTACAGACAGTGTGAGCTGCCATGTAGGTGCTGGATTTGAACCCGGGTCCTCTGGACCAGTACTCTCAACTGCTGAGCCATCTCTCCAGCCACTGGAATATGATACAAATTTGTGGAAATAATTGTATATGTAACTAACTTGTTCTTCTCATTTTTAATAAAGATGTGTTAGAGTAATAAGAATACACTCACTGAAGTCACACAGACCTAGATTAATAGTACTATTTAAGTATTTTAAAAATATTTATTTACTTATTTTATGTATATGAGTGCTCTGTTGTCATGCACACCAGAAGAGGGATTCAGATCCCCCTACAGATGGTTGTGAGCCACCATGTGGTTGCTGGGAGTTGAACTCAGGACCTCTGGAAGAGCAGGCAGTGCTCTTAACCACTGAGCCATCTCTCCAGCCCCTGTATCCTATTTATTAGTCATAGTAGATGAGCTTATATTTTGGCACCTCACAGCCCTCACCTATGGAGTGAGGATAACAACAGTATTTATTACATGGTGTCATGGAAATGCTGCATGAAATAAGAGAGGGGAAGTAATAGGTACGGTGGTTGTCACATACTCAGTGCTCAGCAAGTCACACTATGATTTCTGAGTGTATCAGCCGAAGCATTTTTCAGAGTTTATGTCAAATCATGGCTGAATCTTAAGTTTTAAAGTACAGTTAAGTGTTCATATCAGAAACTCTGCTTGGCATGCTTGATTTAGGAAATATCACAATTGTAGACAGAAAATGTCAGAAATATAATTTGAGGGGAGGAAAAACTAACCGTTTTTCTTTTTGTGTGTGTTTAGATATGGATGTATTCAGCAAAGACCTTGGGACTTTTCTTCTAAAGAGCCTTTCTCATGCTGTCGTCTCGTTGAACTTTTAAATGACATCACAGACACTTGGATTTTTGTCATCCTGACGCTGAGCAGGTCTCGCGGGACTAGCACGACCGTGAAGGAAGACCTTACGTGCATTTCTTGCCTAATGCGAGCGAATGCCACAGCATCTTCAGATGGCCCTCAATGGACGGGTTGTGACTTTCCAGTGACTTGTGGCCTGTTTTCAAAGCAAGCATGTGCCGAAGAGCCATGTGGAGTTCTGGAGCCGTCCGTGGCCGTGCTGCTTGGAAGAGACGATGTGGCTCTGTGGCGGGCGAGCACCTGGAGCACCCAGAGCGGAGCCGAGGGGCCTTTTCCTTTTCTTACTTCAAGTTTTACTCACTGGCTCACTCAAGTCCCCATCCCCCCCCCCACCCCCGCCCCCGCCCCCGCCCATTAGAGCCCCATGCACTTTAGGCAAGTGCTCTGTCACTGAGCTACATTCTTAGCCTTTGTTATGTTTTTTTATCATAACAACAAGCCGTTTCCATAGTTACATAGCTAGTGAGTGCTGTTGACTAGTGCAATTCGGGCCTGTTCTGGTTGGCCTCAGATACCGTTTATTTCCCTTTTTCTACATTGATCTCTACCTTGATGGTTATGTGAAACAGCTGCTTCATTCCCTTCGTTCTCGTTGACTCATTTAGTTAACACTGTGGGGAGCCGGGTGTTAAGGAACTTGTGTGTGTGGTTATTGGCTCCTTTATGGCTTTGATGGAATACCTGATGCAGACAACTTGGCAATGGAAGAAATTGTCTCATGGTTGAGAGAGGAGGGTTTAGTCCAACATGGAGAAAGTGTGGTGGCAGGAGCAGCCTGCAGCTGTAGCAGTGGGAGCAGGGGCAACTGGGGGACCAGGTAGAGGGGGTTCTAAGGTGGGGTATAAACCTCAAGCCCCACCCCTCACCAACTCAACTTCCTCCAGCTTGCCTCCACCTTACAGAAAATCTACAACCTCACAAAACAGCAGCATCTTCTGGGGAGCTGCTGTTGAAACCTACGGGCCTGTTAGGGACATGGTTGCCAAGGCTTCAGGTGTGGTCAGTGTGACCTGTGGGATCATGAACCTTTCTTTGTTCATCTGATCTACTGAGGCTTTCTTTCCTATCAGGACGGCACAGCGGGTCAGGGACAGTGTTTTAGTCATGATTACAGAACAAGTCCACTTAAAAGGGTTGCCTTTTCATTTGTAATGCATAAGGATAATGAATAAAATTTTTATTAAATATTTAATCATAGGGTAAAGGCAATAGCTTATTTGATAAGTTAATTCCTATTTATAGTAAAATTGTACAGTGTTTAATCATGGAAAGCCATGGAGAGCTTAGCTGTGAAGACTGTGACTTAAAAAACAGACTTCTGGAAGCTCTCAGTGTGGGAAACTGCAGAACTGATACTGAGCTTTGCACCCAGCAGAACTCGCTCCAGCATGAAGCTGACATGAAAGGTCTGCGGATGGCAGTAACAGAATATTTGCTAACAGTGGCTCACTATGAAGGCATGTGGCGACACACTAGTCAGTCTTCCAGAAGTGGATAGTTGACTTGGTAGTGGTTGATCTGGGCAGTGCTTATGTCCTCTTGATGGTATCCAAAGCAGAGAGGAAAGTGATGAGTGAAATTGGACAGCCTTGTTACTTGTCTTACCTGAGAAGAACCCAGATCTAGGTTTAGTTCCTGCTGCTGGTTCAGCCACCGGAAAGACAGATGGAGTACCGTGACTGGCAGGACGGATCATGATTTCCCCAAGGACTAGCACACTGCTATTCCAATTGGAGCTTATTTCAGTGAGGAAGAAATGGTGAAGGCTTGGTCTTCCACACATACTCAGGAGTTGTTTTGCTGTGATAAAACAGTATTTGAAGCTCCTTTTGTGCATCTTTTTTTTGAGTGTGTGGTTTTTCGAGACAGGATTTCTCTGTTTGCCTTGGTTTTTCTGGACTTGCTTTGTAGACCAGGCTGGCCTTGAACTCACGGCCATCTGCCTGCCTCTGCCTCCCGAGTGCTGGGATTAAAGGCGTGCGCCACCATGCCTGGGTATAGGGGATTCAGATAGAACCTTTTATGTGCTTTACATTCATAGATGCTATTTTTTCTTTTTAATATTTAAAATCTGTTTTGACATTGAGATAATTCCTTTTTGGCAGTGAGAATGTTCTGTTATTTTGACATCTTAGGCCACATCCTTTATTTTGATTTTTTTCCCCCCACAAAGCTAATGTGTAGAAACGGATGTGTTTGGGAAATTTATTCTTTTTGGGTTTTCAGTTTTTTGAGAGCTTTCTCTGTGTAGTCCTGGCTATTTTAGAGCTTCTTCTATGGACCAGGCTGGCCTTGATCTCACAGAGATCCACCTGCCTCTGCCTCGCAAGTGCTGGGACTTGGCGTGTTTGGGACATTGAAAAGATGATTTTCTCATGCTCCACAGAGAGCTGCCCAGGATGTTAATGAGAACAATACATAGAAGATTCTGGTGTATCTTACTTGAGCACCATAACTGTCTTGTAAGGGAGTTTGTATTTACTTTTTCTTTTTCTTTTTTTTTCCATCTTGTGAATAAGAATTGGCAGAAGACAGCCAGCTTCTGTTTCTAACAGCGTATACTGGCGGTGGGACGCAGTCATGCATTACTTCTAACCCTGAGGCTCTTTTAGCACCTGGGTTGAATAAGCATAGAACCTTGGTTCTGATAAGAAGCTTTTCAGGGAAGAAAACAGAGAAGGCAGAAGGATTTGAGTGTGCACTGTTCATCTGATGCTGGCACGAAGGAGGCTTGGGCTTTAGAGTTTCTATACTTTAAGCTTTGCAGCACATGAGAGGGCTAAGGACAGAGAGACTGCTAATAGCGTGGCTATGGGAAAACAGACATATATATTGCATTGATATGGAGAGGAAAGAAGCCTTGCGTTCAGACGACATGGGTTCAGATCATAAGTTCATCACGTAACACTTATGTGACCTTGGGTAAATCAGGTGACCTCTAAACTGTGTTAATTTTTACTTATATTACCTCTTTATCTTTAAAAAAAATTTTTTTTTTCAAAAAAATAGATGTACAGTTTCTAGCAGATATCAGGGACAGCGCAGGGAGGCTGTTACAGTCATTTGCTAATCATAATGTGGATGTGATTACTCTTTGGATGCTAGGGATGAACCCCAGGCCCTCGCTCATGCTACACAAGTGCTCTCTCCCACCGAGCTCCACCTTAGTTCCTATGTGTGAGATTTTAGTGGCCCATCTTTCCCCAGGTACTTAAGCCATCTCAGTTTTGCAAATGTAGCTAAGCTTGTAAGCATTGGAGGCTTGGGAGAGAAGGCGGACCTGTGGGTTGAGTGCTGTACCTGGCCTTCTGTCCCGGTGCTCTGGCTTTAACTGATCTCCCTCCCCCACTTGCAGGTCGTATGGGAGTGTGTACAAGGCTATTCATAAAGAGACTGGCCAGATTGTCGCCATCAAGCAAGTGCCCGTGGAGTCAGACCTGCAGGAGATCATCAAAGAAATCTCCATAATGCAGCAGTGTGACAGGTAAAGCATGTGGCATCCTTTGACAGAACGAGTTTCTGCTTTTGCTGTGATCATGTAGCTTGACACCTACAGATTGATTTGCCAAGACACTTGCACAAGAGCGAGGTCAGTACAATCCCTATGCATGTTCTTTTCTGAGAAATATGAGAATGCTTGTATGTTTTTGTAGATAATTCAGTTTCCATTTTCACATTTTCCTCCTTCATCAATTAGCCCTTTTAGATACTCGGAAGAAGAGGCAGAAGGCGGCACTGGCTTTTTTTTTTTTTTTAAATGCTCTCTTTTACTTCCTATTGCACAAATAGCTAAGGTAATTCAAATACCTTTTAGCTCCCGAAATGTAGAGTATCATATTGGTCTGTAAAAAGAGAGTGTTTCCTTAGGTATTAACTGTTTTGTTTTTGTCCTTAAGTAGGATTCTAGTCAAGAGTTTTATTTTTGAGGAACTAAGCTTTGTCAAGCTCTAAGCAGGAAGTTGGCCCCAAAGTCAACCACAGAAGAGCACGTGATCTGCTGAGTAGCTCCATGACAACATGGGCTGGTTGATGGAGCAGGCATACCCCAGCACTGCTTAGGAGGGAGAGGCAGGGTCCACGAGCTGGCAGTGAGGGCGAAGATGCCTTGAGCTGGAGGCATCATCCAGTTCTGAGGCCATCAGTTCATTACCTCCTGTCCGGCAGCTTCTGCGCTAGACTGTGTGGCGGCAGTGGATCTTGGATCTTGTTACTTTGCAGGACGTTAAGTCTCCCTGACTTTGAAGTATAGCTGCTGCTCATCTCTCTGCTGTTTTGTTTTTCTTTTTGTGGTTATTGTCTATGATACAAAAACCTCCACCCACCCCACCCCCATCTGGATTTGCCAGAATTAAGTTAGCAGCTTTTTTTTTTCTCTATGATTCACTTACTCAAACTCTCTTTAATTAACAAATTGAGACTGTATCTAGACAGTCTGGAAATGCATCTAACTAAAGAGTTTTGTTTTTAAATTTTTATTTAGTTTTCCTTTGTATGTGCATACTTGCATGCATATATATGGACCACATGGATACGACCTGCCATGTGGGTGCTGGGATCCGGACCTGTGTGCTCTGCAAGAGCATCATGAGCTAAGAAGTGATGCTCTGAAGATCCTCCTCTGTGTAAAACCTTACACAGAGGGCAGAATCCTTGTTTTGGGGAGTTTTGTTTGTTTACTTTATTTTTATCTTACTGTCTTGAGTAAGGGGAGGGCATAGGGGACATTTTCCTGGTTTACTAGAAAAAAGTACAGGAGTAAGAATATTAATAGTTTCCCTCCATTTTCTAGGACTTCATAGGTCAGGCTTGTATAGTGCAGGAAATCTAGCTGACAGTTCAAGACTGAATAGACATATCCCACCAGTGTGTTTAAACAATAAATTGTGAGTGACTACAGGAGTATAGGGAAGAGTGTGCCCATGGGGATTGTGACCGGTAGGCACTCACGTCCCTGTGCTTTCACTAATACTCATTTTATGTGTTGTGTTTCCCTTCTGTCCTTGTCACTGGTATGTATCCCATGGATGAAGGGGCATTTGAAATCCAAATCAAGGAAGCCAGGGTAGTTTTAGCATCTTTGGTTGCTATGCAACCTGGTTTTCAACAGCAGTCCAGTTGTTAATGCTCCAAGTCATTGAGACAGATTGTTCATTGTACTGGGACACTTGACTTCTTAAAGATATTCCTTACTTGTGTCTTTCTTCAAATTTAATACCTAAGGTTACAGATTTGATGCTAAATAGTCTTTTTCTATACTATATAGTGATGATTTTGTTATTCCCAGTTGGACTATGACTTTTGGGAAAGAAATAGAAAAAAAGATTATGTTTCATCATTGTTATGTATCCTTTGATGCATCTATCCATGTGTTGGGAGTGTAATCACGCTTCCTTTACTGTTTTATAACTCACTACCCTCACTCTGATTTTTTTTAAAATTTAAATATTACTTTATGTATATGGGTGTTTGCCTACATGTGTGTCTCTGCACCACTTCCATGCCTGGTGCCTGAGGACAGAAGAAGGCATCTAAACTGGATTACAGACAGTGGAGAGCCACCATGTGGGTGCTAGGAACTGAACCCCAGGTCCTCGGGAAGATTATTAGCAAGTGCTCTTCATAGCTAAGGCACATCTGTAGTCCCAGGATATATTAATGTCATTTATTAAATGTTCCTATGACATGTCCCATGGACTTGTGTCTTGTATGTGAATATGCCAGATTCCTTAAGTGCCCTCAGAGTAGGCGGTCAGGTGCCTCATTTCTCTTTTATCGCCATTCTGTGTTTGTAGCTAATTTTTGAGAATCTGTTATTCTTTTCTGAGGATAAAGTATATGCTTAGAAATACTGTTCCCAGCCAGGCGTGGTGGCGCACGCCTTTAATCCCAGCACTCAGGGAGGCAGAGGCAGGCAGCTCGATGTGAGTTCAAGGCCAGCCTGTTTTACAAAGTGAGTCCAGGACAGCCGAGGCTACACAGAGAGACCATGTCTCGAAATAACAAAATACACATCTGTGTATTTCTTTTAGGGAAAGCCATCCCATTTCATGTTTTTATTAGGAGATGGCTCTTGTTAGTCCTAACTAGATGAGAAGTTACTTTCCATGCATTGAACAGAATGTATTAAAGTGTTGAAGAACATTCCACTAATTTGTATTGCTTCTCTCTTCAGCCCTCATGTAGTCAAGTATTATGGCAGCTACTTTAAGAACACGGACCTGTGGATCGTAATGGAGTACTGTGGGGCTGGCTCCGTGTCTGATATCATTCGTCTACGAAACAAGACGGTAAGTTTACAAGCATAGGAGGGTGCTACTGGGATAGCGCTTTAGTCATCTTTTCTCTGGCCTTTTATTCATGTGCTTCTGCTGCAGGTAAAGAAATGACTGTCAAAATTTTCATTTTCCTTGTGTCTTTGCATTTTTTTCCTCACCCCCCTCCCACCCCAAACAAAGACAGAATCTCAGTAAGGTCTTTTCCTTTTGATCCTTCTGTCCCAGGCTAAGTGCTGGGATTACAGGGCTTGCCAGCTTACTCAGCTCCCTCCTAAATGTGGCAGTTTGATATTGACTCATTCCGGTGATGTTTGCTTATTTCTTATTACATGAAACAATTATAAGTTTGGTTTGGGCATGGATTTTCATTTTTTGAGACAGGATTTCATAGTGAAGAGTAAGTAACCTGGAGCTGACAATGCTATCCAGGATGGCCTTGAACTCATGTCCCTCGTGTGTCATTCTCCCTGCCATGTCTGGCTGCAGTGGGTTTGTATATGTGAGTGTCCATGCCCGTAGAGGCCAGGCCTGACTTAACACCAGAGCTGGAGTTACAGGCAGCTGTGAGCTGGACACTGGGCGATGGGAATCAAGCCTAGGTCTTGCGCAGGGGCAGAGTGCTCTCCTAACTGCTGAGTCATCTCTCCAGCCTCTAGATTGGGTTTTAAATGTTGACTTTTGGATTTGAATGTGTCCTCCTACCCAGTAGGTCCAGAATGGTTTCTTCTACTTACTGTTGAACAGGGAACAAGCCTATTGTAAAAGACTATTTGTTAGGCCTGAGATTGTGGGGTCCTACCTAAGAGTCACGGATTCTAGTTTTCAGTTGAAAAAGAGTGCTGTGGGTATTAGGGATCTAGGAGTAAGTAAAAAGGACTACAGCTTATGGTGCTTTTATGGCAGCACGCCTTCTACTGGGGAAGCAAAAAGAAGATGAATGGCAACTAGGAAGGAAATGTCAGGTAATGAAAAAGGCTCTGGAAAAAAATTAGTGAGGCTGCTGTCTTAGTCAGTGTTCCATTGCTGTGAGGTGACACGGTGACCACAGCAGCTCCTGTAGAGGAAAGCATTTAGTTTGCTGCTGGCTTAGAGTTCAGAGCTTTAGTCTGTTATCGTCGTGGTGGGAAGCATGGCAGCGCGCAGGCAGACATGGTCCTGGAGAAGGAGCTGAGAGTTCTGCATCTCCATCCACAGGCAGCAGGAGACTGGGCACAGCTTGAGCATATAAGACTTCCAAGCCTGCCCCCATGGTGATGTACTTCTTCCAACAAGGCCACACCTCCTAATAGTGCCACTCCCTATGGGCCAGGCATTCACACATGTGTATGGGGAGGGGGACAAACCTATTCAGACTACCACACATTTCACTCCCTGGCCTCCATAAGGCTTGTAGCTATAACACAATGCAAAACGCATTTACTCCAACTTCAGAAGTCTCCATACTCTATCACAGTCTCAACAATGTTTAAAAGTCCAAAGTTCAGGGGCTGGAGAGATGGCTCAGAGGTTAAGAGCACCAACTGCTCTTCCTGAGGTCCTGGGTTCAATTCCCAGCAACCACATAGCAGCTCACAACCATATATGTGATGTGATCTGATGCCTTCTTCTGGCCTGCAGGTGTACATGCAGGTAGAGCACAGTATACATAATAATTAAATAAATGTTTTTTTAAAAGTTCAAAGTCTCTTCTGAGATTCATACAATGTCTTAACTGTAATCCCCTATAAAATCAAAACCAAAAAGCAGATCACATACTTCCAACATGTCATGGCACAGAATTTATGGTACCATTCCAAAACACAGGAAAGCAAACACACTGAGGAAATCCTGGACCAAAGCAAGATGGAAAATCAGCTAGGCAAACTCCAGACTCTGCGTTTCCATGTTTGATGTCAAAACTCTCTTCAGCTCCCCATCTCCTTTCATCTCACTTGATGACTGCAGCACACTTCTCTCTTGGGTTGGTTCCACTCCCTGTTAGCAGCTCTCCTTGGCAGGTACCCCACGGCTCTGGCCTCTCTAACATCGTGGGGTCTCCAGGGCAACACAAATACTGGCTTCATCTTCACAGCTTCACAACAGTGGCCTTTCTAGGCCTCCATGCACCTGGCCTCAGTGACTTGACTTAGTCTCGAGGGAGATTCCATAATCCTTTTCTTCTAGTCTTGCTTTTAAGGTTTTTTTTTTTTTTTTTTTTTTTTTTAGACAGGGTTTCTCTATGTAACAGCCCTGCCTGTCCTAGACTCACTTTGTAAACCAGGCTGGCCTTGAACTCACAGAGATCCACCTGCCTTTGCCTTCCTAATGCTGAGATGAAAGGTGTGCAACCACCACACTCAGCTTCTATTCTTGACTCTAAAGCCAGAACCACTTGGCCAGAAGCTGCCAAGCTCTGCTGCTTGCTGGGCCCGGAACATGTGCCCCTCGTTCATTTAGTCTTCACCAGCTTTCTCTTTCCAGTGGTTACCTACACTGCCTAAGCTTGGCTGTCCTGGAACCCGCTCTGTAGATCAGGCTGACCTTGAACTCAGGGATCTGCATGCCTCTGCCTCCTGGGTGCTGCAATTAAGAGTGTACCACCATGCTGCATGGACTTAAACTGTTTTTAATTGCTTTTCACAAGATGGAAGCTTAGCTGGCTGGGATCTTTCCCTGAGGTCACCACTCCCTTTATTCCATTTAATACCTTTAATCTGGTTATCTCTTTGAACACAGGATTTAGCTTCATTCCACTTCCTGGTGTCCCCTTTCTCCTTGAACCATACATTTTGTGTTTTCCCTTTCTCAGCTTGCTTCTTTTCATCAAACTGCTCTTCATAAGAGTGAACACTAGGCAGGCGAATCTCTGTGAGTTCGAGGCCAGCCTGGTCTACAGTGTGAGTTCAGGACAGGCAAGGCTACGCAGAGAAACCCTGTCTCGGGAAAAAAAGCGTGAACACTAGTAACTACAAGATTGAGTCTATAGTAGACTGTTTTGCGATTTCCTTTGGCAATCCAAAACTCTTCACTTTAGCCTCAGGCAGATGTTTGGACAAGGGCAAAAAGTGGCCACATTTTTAGCAAAAGTATCACAAGAATAGTGCCTAGGCCACATACTAACATTTTTCTCCTCTGAAACCTCTTGAGCCAAGCCTCACAGTTCAACTCACCACTGTCTTCCCTGTTCCTACTAGGATGGCCCTCTAAGCCCTGCTTACAGTGTTCCACTGCTTTCCTAATCCAAAATTCAAAAATCCACATTCCTCAAACAAAAGCATGGTCAGGCCTCTCACGGCAATACCCCAGTCCTGGTACCAACGTCTATCTTAGTTAGGGTTTTACTGCTGTGAGGAGACACCATGACCGCAGCAACTCTTACAAAGGGAAACATTGAACTGGGGCTGGCCTGCAGTTCAGACAGTTACTCCATTATTGTCATGGCAGGAGACATGGCAGCGTGCAGCAGACATGGTGCTGGTGGAGCCCAGAGTTCTGCATCTTGATCTGCAGGTAGCAGAAAGAGACATGTCACACTGGGCAGAGCGTAAGCATATAAGACCTCAAGGCCCGCCCCCACGGTGACACACTTCCTCCAGCAAGGCCCGCCCCCACGGTGACACACTTCCTCCAGCAAGGCCACACCTACTAATAGTACCACTCCCCTTGGGGCAAGCATTCAAACACCCGAGTCTGCCGGCCGTTCCTATTCAGAGCACCGCGGATGGTGATGGGGACAGAGCAATAGGAAGGAAGGAACACTGCAGTGCAGTGTGAAGACCCTGAGACTGCCACATGTTCAGTATGTTTGGTATTGAAAGTCCAGCTGCTGAGACGGGGTTACACAAAGGGGGACTTGAGGACGTCAGGTTGACAGGTGGGCAGGTTTGGCGAGGCTGGTCTGGTAGGCCATGGTGATGTGGCTGACCTCTAGTCCAGATGCAGAGGGAGCAGGTCTAGGTTCTAAGAAGTGAGTCGTGTGACTGTGATGTGAAAACTAATTCTAGTTTCTGTGTAGATTGTGGAGATGGGAAAATGTTGTTGTTGTAGTAAGGATGGGAGTGAGCATCCCCACCATGTTAAGTGTTTGCAATGCTGTAAAAACGGCCCATGCATGCAGAAGTATATGAAAACCATGAAGTATTGTGTAAGTGCAAGGGGGGCTGTTTTGAAACAGTTATACATTTTGTATTATATCACTGTTTACTTTTCTTAATTTACAGCATTGAGAATTTGTATGTTTTCTTGATTAGAAAATAAGTTTTTAAGCCAAGATAGTGTTCTAATATAATATCCATTTCCAGAACAAAATGGTCAGTCCTAAAGTCATGTGTACAAGTAATATTATGGGAATGGAGAAGGTTGTATTTATATGTTAGGAATACATAATACATGTGTGTGTTTGTGTGTTTGTGTGTGTGTGTATGTGACATGTGTTTATACATACAAACATATGAGTGTAGCAACAGTTAATGAGGTAAGAGGCCACTAATTTGAAAGAGAGCAAGGAGGGGTGTGTGAAAGGCTTTGGAGGGAGGAGAGGGAAAAGAGAGAAGAAGATTTAAATGTATTATAATCTGAAAAAATGAAATATAATTAAAAAGAAGCCCAAAGCCTTAACTGATTTGTTGATTTAAAATTGAAGTCCCAGGCTTTGTTTACAGTGCCAAATTGTTCCGGTATCTCTTCAGTCTAGAATTGACTCCAACAGCAGTTCCTGAACCTATTGATAGCTCAATACTTGCTTAGTAGTCTACATGACTTAATTATTAATTATTTTGCTGTGTGTTATATAAAAATTATCATGATAGGACCAGTCTCAAAAAAAAATTATGGTAGAAATTTGGTAAAATGACGGTGTTGTAGTAAGTGAGGTTGCCTAGGCTGAGAATGCCAGACACCGCTTGCTCTCTCTGGCATGGCTCTGTTCTGGTGTGGCTCTTAGCTTCTGATGTTTTGTAAACCCCATCTACATGGGCGTGGGGAAGGGTAGATGCCAGGAAACTAGAAAGTAGCCCACATGAAGGGAAAGTTTTGCTTTAAGCAGAAAGTTACTCTATAGTTAAATCTAAGTACCTGGTAGCTGTATTTAAAACCTAAAAACGGTGTGATTGCTAGGCTTCCGTTCTGACCCCCGTGAGGTAGCTTAAGCTCCTGACTCTGCTTTCGGGAGTTGCTGTTCCAGTTCTCCTGCCGGCAACCTGGCAACCTGGCAACCTGGCAGTCTGCTTTTGTACATCCCTACACCGTAAACTGCTTCCACCGAGCTTCCTTTGTGTTCTTTCTTTTTTAGCTCTTTTTATGCACACTTACGTCTTAGAGTAAAGTACACGAAAGAGGACTGGGTCCTCCAATCCTGGGCCTGTTTGTCCACTGCTTATTCCTGATGGTGAGGCGTTTGTCACACCCCGAGCTGTGTGAGACTTTGATGGGTTTGTGTAGGACTTGGGTCTGATGGTCACACCTGCGTCAGCCTCCAGCACTGTCATTCTAGAACTCTTTCAGTTCCCCCTGATGCAGGGCTCTAGGAGGAAGCAACAAAAGACGTTTTAGTGGAGTGTGTGCCTGTAGTAAGGAAGGCTGCGTAGTGTCTCAGCTTGGCTCGGTGCTGACAAGGTAAGATACGGGAGCAGAATGAGCCGGATGTGGAGAAGGAAAGGCCTCTGCTGTTCTGACAAGTGAGGAAAGGCAGCGGTACAGATGACAGATGAAGAGCCTCAGAGGTAGAGCGACAGGCAGGCGACAGGAGCAGAGGAACCCTAGCCTACAAGGAACAGCGAGCAATCAGCATGGCATGAGTTTGCATGTAACTTTTCCCTTTTCTTTTCTTTCTTTCTTTTTTCCAAAACAGGCTTTCTCTTTGTAATAGCCCTGGCTATCCTGGTGTCACTTTATAGGCCAGGCTGGCCTTGAACTCACAGAAATCCGCCTGCCTCTACCTCCTGGGTACTGGGATTAAAGGCGTAGTGGCTAACTTTTCCCTTAAATGATGTGTGATGTAAATAGGGTTGAGACTTCTTACTGTGTTTTTTTGTTTATTTGTTTGTTTGTTTGCTTTTCAGTTAACAGAAGATGAAATAGCTACAATATTACAATCAACTCTTAAGGGACTAGAATACCTTCATTTTATGAGAAAAATACACCGGGATATCAAGGCAGGAAATATTTTGCTAAACACAGAGGGCCACGCAAAGCTTGCAGATTTTGGAGTCGCAGGTCAACTTACAGTAAGTAGAAATGGTGACTGGTACCAGTACTTTAGGCTGTGTCCTGGGAAGGCATTCTATTAAGTGATCGTATTTGTGTGTGTGTGTGTGTGTGTGTGTGTGTGTATGCCTTTTGGCACATGTGCATATTTGTGTTCTGTGGAAGCCAAAGACCATGTTGATGGCCGTATTTTTTTTTTTCCATCTTACTTTCTGAGACACTGCCCTTCACTGACATGGAGGTCATTGATTCAGACAGGCTGCTGGTGAGCTCCAGGAATCTGTCTGTTTCTGCCTACCAGTTGGATTACAGGTGCCTGCTGTCATATCTGGCTTTTGGTTCTCTCAGGCTTACATGGCAAATGCTTTGCTGACTGAGGCATCATCCCAGCCCCACTATGCTAGTGTTTAAATATCTAATACTTGGTTTAATTGTGTTTATACAATTTTGTAGAATTTACAAGTGGATTATCATGGAGCTAATAGGAGTTTTAGCTCTTTTCTGGGCTTCAGATTCCATGGTTTATCATCTATAAAAATGAAAACCAACGTAAGAAATATATGAGTTCAAGTCTGGTATATCAGGTAATAAGAGGAAGGCAGACTACACCAGGCTGCTCTCCTTCAGCAAGGCAAACTCCCATCCAGCTTCCAGGCAGCCCAGTTGCTGTACTATAGCAGGGCTGGTTCATGATTTCCCTCCTGCCTCATTAGTGCTTGCTAGTGAAAAAGAAAACTGTTCAAAAACAGGAGGATTAGAAGGATCTAGTTTTGTAAAATAACCATCTACTGTGAAGGTCTCTGTAGGGAAATACAAACAGTTCTACATAGATAAACACCAAATTCCAAAATATTCTCCCAAGGGTTTTCTTGGTGGTACAGTGAAAATTGTATGTTTCATCACCCCTTCTCCCCAGCTACAGACTACCTTCCCCCCTCCCTCCCTCCCTCCCTCCCTCTGTCCCTTCCTCCTTTTTTTTCTCTTCCTTCCATCTTCCTCCCTCTCTCCCCCTCTCTCTTTCTTTCTCTCATTCTATTTATTTATTTATTTATTTATTTGTTTTTGAGACAAGGTTTCACTGTGTAGCACTGGCTGGGCTGGAGCTCCCTGTGTAGACCTGGCTGGCTTTGATAGAGATTCGCCTGCCTCCGTCTCCCAGGTACTGGGCTGTCTAACTTTTTAATTTTAGGTGATGTTCAGCTTCTGTGTCTTCTGCTGCTTGTGTTTGTGGTGCTGTATGTAGCTAAGAAACGACCTTGTGCAAGATGCTTTATGTGCTTAGTGGTTTTAGCTCTAACATTTGCTTTGAGACTTGAGTTAATTTTCGTGCCATGAAGTAGCTATCCAGATACATTCTTTTGTTTATTGATAACAGATAATTGACTAGTCCAATCATTTGTTGATAATCCTTTAGCACTTCTCTTATAGAATTATGTATTGGTACTTGATGAAAATCAAGTATGTGTTTATTTCTAAGACCTTGGTTGTAGGCCATCATGCCGGTTCCCCACTGTCTTGACTTTTATATCTTGGATTAAACGGGAGGCCTTCAATTTAGTTCTCCTCTTACAGGCTTGTTTGGCTCTTCTGGAACCCTTCGTTTCTCTTGAGTTTCAGATTAGTGGGTTAGTTTTGCCAAAAAGATCATTGGGGTTTCGGTAGACACTGCGTTGAGTCCCGAGTCAGTCTAGAAAACATTACCATCTTAGGGTTAAGCCATCTAATCCATAGACCTAAGCCTTTGCGTTTACTTAGGTTTTTCATTTTTCATCAAAATTACATCATTTGTATAGTACATATTTCACATTAATTTGGTTAGTTTATTCTTCAGTAGTTAAATTCTCTTTGATTAAAAAAAATTCTCTTTGATACTGTTTTGATTGGAACACTCTTTGTTTTCAAATTGTTCATTGCTGGTGTACAAGAGTAAAGGTTGATTTTTACATATTGTGTCCTACAATGTCACAGAGCTTGTTTATTGCTAGTTTTTCTTTTTTAAAAAGTGTGTGTATGTTGAGAGAGGGGCGCGGAGAGGGAGAGAGAGATTGTAGTGCCGATGTAGCATGCAGGCATGCTGTGGTGAGGTATGCACCTGGGCTTGTCATCCTTCCCTTTGAAGTGGGAGGCAGGGTTGTTTGTTCATAGTGCCTGTACAGAAATTCTCTTGTATTGCACCCCCCAGTCTTCTAGTAGGGGCTACAGATTGGCTGTCAAGCCTAGCTTTCACTGGGTTAGAACTCAAGTCTTCAAGCACTTTCAAGCACTTTACTGTCCCCTGCTCCTGTTGCGTCTCCACCCTCACCCCACCCCCACCTCTCCTCTGCAAAAAACCAAACTCTCAGACATCAACAGTGACCCATGTATTGTTTTGCTAAAGAAAACAAAAACAAACAAATTTTTGATTGTTTTGTTTTGTTTTTGACTCAGAGTATGACCATAGTCTATAATGAACCGGCTGGGCTCTCCCCTGACTGGCCTCCTGCCTATGGCTGTAGCCCCTCTGGCTGCCTTCTGGGAAGTGGTGGTGATGGCGGCGACTTCACGTAGAAATGCTGTCATTGTTCTTGAGTCACAGTGTTCCCCACTTCGTGTGAGAGCTGCTTCATTATATTTTATATGGTTTACTTTTTAAAATGTTTTTTATTTTTTATTTTTTGGGTTTTCAAGACAGGGTTTCTCTGTGTAACAGCCCTAGTTGTCTTAGAACTTGCTCTGTAGACTAGGCTGGCCTTGAACTCACAGAGATCCACCTGCCTCTGCCTCCCAAGTGCTGGGATTAAAGGCTTGCGCCACCACCGCCAAATTTATTTTTTTATTTTTTGAGACAGGGTCTCACCATGAAGCAAGGCTGGCCTAGAGCTTGCTACTGTAGACTAGGCTGACCTTGAACTCAGAGAGATTCACCTGCCTCTGCTTCCCAAAAACTAGGACTAAAGGCGGTGCCACCACAGCCAGCTTACTTTAATTATTTTGTTTATGTGTATCTGTGTGGGTATGTGTACATGATGCAGGTGCCCTCGGGAGGTCAGAGGTGTCAGATCCATGTGGGGTTGGAGTCACGGTCATTTGTGAGCTGTGTGGTTATGGGAGTTGGGAACTCAGGTCCTCTGACAGAGTAAGAAGTGCCCGGATTCACTGAGCCATTTCTCTAGTGTCCTTGCTTTATATACATTTATTTATTTTTGTGAGGGGTTTTACAGCATAGCCTAAGATGGCTTGGAACTCTTGGTTCCCTTGCTCCAGCCTCCTGAATGCTGGGATTAGATGCCTGTGCCAATGTGTGGCCTTCTAGATCCTTCTTCAGAGTCTCCACAGCCAGTCTTGCTGCTCTGAGGTCCACTTGTACCATCCCCTCACTGCAGCAGTTTCCAAGGCCAGTTGGGAGGGAGAATTAGGATGCTTCTCAGTTTTCCCAGTGACTGACTCAGGAGTCCATTTGCTTGTCTGCTCAGGCTACCATTCGGCCCACTGTCTGCTTCCCAGCTCACAGAATGTTGTGGCTTTGCTTTGCATTTTTAGATGGTTTTGGGAAGAAGTGAAATCTGTAATTAGTTTCTTTTTCTGTTCTGGAGACAGTCTTCTGTAGTCCAGGCTGGTGTTAGGCTGCGTCCCTCCGCCTCCTGGTGAGCAGCACATGACTGGCTCTCATGCTCACTCCGGGGTGCAGCTGCGGGGCAGGGGGTGTTTGTTTTTTCTGAGACAGGGTTTCTCTTGTAGTCCTGGCTGTCCTGGACGTGCTTTGTAGAGCAGGCTGCCAGCTCGGGTTTGTATGTGTGACGTGCTGTGGTTCAGTGAGGTTGCACGGTGGGTGCTCCCTGCCCTTGTTATGTTCCCACTGCGCTGAGCATCAGGATGCTTAGGGTTTTGTTTCGTTTTGTTTTAGCATTTCTTTGATTTTGTCCTTAGAATTATGTCCTTTTATGCTTTTAAAGCACGTGTAGCCCTGTCTGGCCTGTGTAAAACAGGCTGGAACCTATAGAGACCGGGCCTCTGCCTCCCAAGTGCGTGCTTCCTCACTCTGTGTTTCCTTGCCTCCTTTTCAGGCATGGTCTCAGTCTGTAGCTGAGGTTGGCCAGGAATTCACTGTGTACCCTGGTCTTGAAATTGTGGCCGTCTTCCTGCCTTCGCCTCCAGAAAGTGCTTGGATTGCAGATGTCAACTAAGGACAGGCTGGGCAAATGCGAGCGAGTGCACATGTGCGCACGCACACGCACACGCACACACATACACACACACACACACACACACACGTTTGTTAGAAGGTGAAACCCAGAGCTAAGACATTGTTAACTTTTTATTCCTCTGCTATGGTTGAAACCTCCCTTTGCTAGTTATCTTCTATTCTGATGTGGGTTTAAAAACCCAGAATTGTCAATTTTCTGTTTTAAAGATTTACTTTTGTGTGTGAGTGCCAGTGCCTGTGGAGGCCAGAAGAGGGCATTGGTCTCCAGGAGCGGGAGCCACCCACATGGAGCCACCCCACATGGGTGCCACCCCACATGGGTGCCACCCCACATGGGTGCCACCCCACATGGGGCCACCCCACATGGGAGCCACCCCACATGGGTGCCACCCCACATGGGAGCCACCCCACATGGGTGCCACCGCACATGGAGTCACCCCACATGGGAGCCACCCCACATGGAGCCACCCCACATGGGAGCCACCGCACATGGAGTCACCCCACATGGGGCCACCGCACATGGAGCCACCCCACATGGGAGCCACCCCACATGGAGCCACCCCACATGGAGCCACCGCACATGGAGTCACCCCACATGGGAGCCACCCCATATGGGGCCACCCCACATGGGAGCCACCCCACATGGGGCCACCCCACATGGGAGCCACCCCACATGGGAGCCACCCCACATGGGAGCCACCCCACATGGAGCCACCCCACATGGGGCCACCCCACATGGGGCCACCCCACATGGGAGCCACCGCACATGGGGCCACCCCACATGGGAGCCACCCCACATGGGAGCCACCCCACATGGGAGCCACCCCACATGGGAGCCACCCCACATGGGGCCACCCCACATGGGAGCCACCCCACATGGGAGCCACCCCACATGGAGCCACCCCACATGGGGCCACCCCACATGGGAGCCACCCCACATGGGAGCCACCCCACATGGGTGCCACCCCACATGGGTGCCACCCCACATGGGAGCCACCCCACATGGGTGCCACCCCACATGGGGCTACCCTACATGGGAGCCACCCCATATGGAGCCACCCCACATGGGGCCACCCCACATGGGTACCACCCCACATGGGAGCCACCCCACATGGGTGCCACCCCACATGGGAGCCACCGCACATGGAGTCACCCCACATGGGGCCACCCCACATGGGTACCACCCCACATGGGGCCACCCCACATGGGAGCCACCCCACATGGGTGCCACCGCACATGGAGTCACCCCACATGGAGCCACCCCACATGGAGCCACCCCACATGGGAGCCACCGCACATGGAGTCACCCCACATGGGGCCACCGCACATGGAGCCACCCCACATGGGAGCCACCCCACATGGAGCCACCCCACATGGAGCCACCCCACATGGAGCCACCGCACATGGAGTCACCCCACATGGGAGCCACCCTACATGGGGCCACCCCACATGGGGCCACCCCACATGGGAGCCACCCCACATGGGAGCCACCCCACATGGGAGCCACCCCACATGGAGCCACCCCACATGGGGCTACCCCACATGGAGCCACCCCACATGGGAGCCACCGCACATGGGGCCACCCCACATGGGAGCCACCCCACATGGGAGCCACCCCACATGGGAGCCACCCCACATGGGGCCACCCCACATGGGAGCCACCCCACATGGGAGCCACCCCACATGGGAGCCACCCCACATGGGGCCACCCCACATGGGAGCCACCCCACATGGGAGCCACCCCACATGGGAGCCACCCCACATGGGAGCCACCCCACATGGGAGCCACCCCACATGGGAGCTACCCCACATGGAGTCACCCCACATGGAGTCACCCCACATGGGTGCCAGCAACCAAACTCAGGTCCTTCAGAGGACCAGAGAGTTCTTCTACCTACTGAGACGTCTCCTGCCCCTTAGTTTCTAGATTTTATGTAGGAAAAAAAAAAAAAATCTCCCTCCCCCCCACTGGACTTTTGTCTTTGGTGTTGTGTTCTAGCATCACATAGCAGTTCATCTACACTCTTAAAGTTCTTCTGGATATTTTTTTTTTTGAGGATTAACTTATTTTAATTAATTAATTATTTTTAATGTTCACCTGCAGACCAGAAGAGGGCACCAGATCACATGATAGATGGTTGTGAGCCACCATGTGGGTGCTGGGAATTGAACTCAGGACCTCTGGAAGAGCAGCCAGTGCTCTTAACCTCTGAGCCATCTCTCCAGCCCAGGTTTAACTTATTTTGATGAAAGTATAAGGTAGATTTGAAGTTGAGTTTTTATAGATGTTAAGTGCTCTTCTTTCCCGTTTTTGGAGACAGTGTATCAATACATAGAGCTGTCTGGTTTAGAACTTTGATATAGACCAGGTTGGTCTGGAGCTCAGAGATCTTTCTGCCTCTAACCCCGACTGCTGGGGTTAAAGGCGTGCGCCACCACACTTGGCCAGTGCTTTGTAGTTTGGGGAGTCTGTCCTTTGCATTGTAAGTTGTGTGTGGGGGCTGGCTTGCTTCTGTTTGTGTGCATATACAGTTCTACGTGCCACAGTTCCGCTCTGGATTCAATGTTGGACTCAGTAACACTGTAACTTAGATCTGTTTGGAATTTAGGATACACTGGTCACTTATTTTCAAAACATTTTTGTTTTGTGAGTATCTATTTCTAGTTTAAATAATCTAGTAAAAACACCTTTAGGTATCACCATTTGAAAACATCCCAGCAAGTTTGAGGTTTCAGAGCTAAGGAAATGATTAAGCCCAAGTTGTTTCCTTTGTTGGTTTTTTATAAACAGCAGGCAGTGGGAGATTAGTTCAGAAGTGCCACCTGTCATTGCTCCTGACTGATGTGACCTAAGTCACAGGCACTTCAGGAGTTGGGGATAGGGATGGAAGGCTCTTTGCATCTTTGCTGTGTTTGGAAGTCCTCTCCCTAAGGAGCCTCAGGTGTAGTGAGGCTCTCAGTAGGACCATGCCTTTCTGGGAAAGTGTGTATCTGCCTGTTAGTGCAGTGTGCTGTATGTGCTGCGTACCCTTCAGGAAACCCTTGGGGGGAAACTCGGTATCGTTTAATTTATCTAAGCTTTAAAACAATTTTCCTAATTGTACATATAAACCAAGGGAGTGTTACATAAGTCTGTAAGACAGAAAACAATCAAGTAATTCTGCCGTCTAGAAGTGACTGCTATTAATAGTGCTTATCATTCTGGGCTGCATTTTTGCTACACTAGACATTTTTTTTAAACCACTTGTTGCATTGTTGTGATTATTATTTTGGTTTTACAGAAATAAACCTGTATTATTCATTATTTTGTAAACATCTTTTAGGTGTTGCAATAGCTTATACATTTTCCATACCTATTTCCATTTGATTTTTTTATTATTTATTTATTTATTGGAATTCTTCTTCTTCTTCTTCTTATTGTTGTTGTTGTTGTTGTTGTTTTGAGACAGAGTTTCTCTGTGTAGCCTTGGCTATCCTGGACTAGCTTTGTGGACCAGGCTGGCCTTGAAATCACAGCAATCCACCTGCCTCTGCCTCTTGAGTGCTGGGATTGAAGATGTGCACCACCACACCCGGCCTCCTATTTCCATTTGAAAGAAGGGCTTGCTATGTAGTCCTGCCTAGCTTCAAATATAAGAGCTTTTTACTTTTGTCTTTCATATATGAGGACTATAGGTGGCTGTTGACCATGCTTGCTTCTTTAGAGACTTTTTTTGTTTTGTTTTTGTTTTTGTTTTTCAAGCCAGGGTTTCTCTTTGTAGCCTTGGCTGTCCTGGACTCGCTTTGTAGACCAGGGTGGCCTCAAACTCACAGAGATCCACCTGCCTCTGACTCCCAGAGTGGTGGGATTACAGGTGTGCACCACTGTGCCCAGCTCTTTAGAGAATTTTTAATGTGCTATTTTAGTATATAAGTATCTACTGTAATATTTATTTATTTTTCTTTTTGAGACAGGGTCTCATTAGATAGCCCTGGCTGGCCTAGAACTTGCTATGTAGACTACGATGGCCCAGAAAGCATGCACAAAGATCAGTTTGCTTCTGCCTTTCGGGTCTGGGATTAAAGGCTTACGACACCATGACTGGCCTTATTTATATTTTTGAGTCTAGGTTTCATTCTAGGGCCATTCTGGAACTTACTGTGCAGTATAGGCTGGCTTGAATTCTCTCAGTGATCTTCTTACCTCAGCTCCCCAAGGACTTAAGTTACCAGTGTTATGTACCTGTGGTGATGAAAAGCATTTATTTATTTATTATTATTATTATTCTGTAACTCAAGCTACAAGTGCTAGGTGGAAAAATGACTTATTGTGATGGTCGTCTACCTCATCTTGCACTCCGTTGCTCACGTGGCCCTCCCTGGTAGCTGGGACAGCAGGTCCCCGCTTGACAGCCACTGTAGTTGGTCCTTCTTACCTATGTCAAGACTCTACAGTCTGTGCTCATGTTTTGGGTACTTGCGTACAAGGCAACACTTCTACAAAGATACTTTGGGTAGAGAGGTATGAATATTTAAAAGTTGACTAAACAATGCCCGTGTGTGAGGTTGTGCCATGTCAGGGTCCAGTGGTCCTGTGTTTCTGTTGCTGATTTCCTGTGTTTTTATCAGTAATATTATAAATTTTAAAAAATTAAATTAAACTAATTTAATTTTTTAAAATTTCAATACTTTTGTATTTTAATAATTGATTGAGAACATTTACAGTTCTTGGCCATTTGAATCGATTAAGTGACTTTTCTCATTATGCCTCGAGGACTGTTTTTAGATATATTTCAAGAACAAGGCATTCTTTTTCTTAGTTGTTTTTATTCCTTGAGAGTTTTATACAATATATTTTGATCATTTTTGCCCTTTCCAGGCCCTTCCTACCCACCCAATCTCATTTTGTGTGTGTGTGTGTGTGTGTGTGTCTGTCTGTCTGTCTGTCTGTCTGTCTGTCTTAAAAAAACAAAACAAAACAAAAAAATCCAAACCAGAAAACAAAGAAGCAAAACCATCAGGACACAGAGAGTGGAGCTTGTGTTGGCCAGCTACTCCTGAGCACGAGGCCTGCCCTGGAGGAGGCCCATGTGCTGTCCGTGTCATTCCGTTGAAGAAAACGGATTTTCCTTCTCCCAGTGGCTGTCAGCTGCAAGTAGCTTCTAGGCTGGGGTGGGACATTGCCCCAGGTTTCTGCAAGCTGTCCAGCCGTGATGGGCCTCTGATAGTTACAGAAACTTCTGTGGGAATTGACCGAGTGATGCACTGAGCTGTGGGTGTAGCAGCATGTCACCAGGAGTTGTTTTATCACTGTGCTCATTAGTAGAATAAAAGAAATGTTTCCCCTGGGCCTGATGACCTGGTCTCAGGTTCTTAGTCTCACTAATGTGTCCGTTGTGGGTTCCAGCTCATAGAGAAAGTCATAATTAAATCACAGCAAAAGGTAGCTGGTTGCTCTCATAACACCATGCCGCCGTTGTACCACTGGGCACAGACGGAGTGCTCTTTCTAACAGTCCCGACTCTCTTTTCCTCAGTAGCTCTCATGCTTCGTGTTGCTCTCTCCCCTCTCCATTCCAGGATACCATGGCGAAGAGGAATACCGTGATAGGAACACCGTTTTGGATGGCCCCTGAAGTCATTCAGGAAATTGGGTACAACTGCGTGGCAGACATCTGGTCTCTGGGAATAACTGCCATAGAAATGGCTGAAGGGAAGCCCCCATATGCTGATATCCATCCAATGAGGGTAAGGAGACAGACGCCGGCTGGATGCTTAGCCGCTGGCTACCACTAGACAGTTATTTGACAGCCTTCTTGGTTATATTCCAAACAGGAAATGAACTAATTTTATATAATAATAAATGCATACTGTAGATCATGCTCTTCCCCTGGCGTTAGAAGTAGTCAATAATTAATTTGAATGTCGTCTATTCTCCGCTGTCTTGGTAGTCTCCTTGAAGGACATACGCTATTAGAAGTGTATAGGTTGACGTATGTATTAGGTTCCACATCTTAGCTTTGTAAATATGGGGTTTCTGTTTAATTGTTTTCTGTGATTTCCCCATCGGGTCACCACATGTCAGATGCCACTTGTTACAGTGTTTTCTTCAGTGCGTTTTTGCACTTGCATCACTAACCACCATTTCGGTTCATACATTGTCTCTTTCATGCTTGATCTCTGAAGGTATTTTAGTTTGTGAGTCCGCAGACTCTGTCTTTCCAGCTCACATCTGCTGATAGTGTTAAGGCTCCCGGGCTGCACCTCCCTCAGCCTTTCTCAGCGTCGATACCCTAAGGAGTTCCCAGGCTTTACCCATCCCAAGTACATGAAGCTCTGTTGAAAGTCCCCCACCCCACAGTAGCTCCACAGCCTTTGCCAAGCCTTCCCAGACTAGTTCTTCCTTGTCTTTAATTTATTCCTTCTTTCACTAAAAGACTTGAGCTATTTTTAAAAAGTATTTGTGTGCCCAAAGATAAATTCCTTCTTATTTGTTTTTTATTTTTTGGTGAAGCTGAAGAGAAGGAGTAGAGGGTTTACATAGTGATACTTTCAGATTTAGAGAATATAATTTAAGAAAGGTGCAATGGCGCACTTCCTTAATCCCAGCACTTGGGAGGCAGAAGCAGGTGAACTTCTGAGTTCGAACTTAGCCTGGGCTACAGAGTGAGTTCCCAGACAGCCAGGCCTACACACAGAAAGCCTGTCTCGAAAAACAAAAACAAAAAAGAAATACAATTTAAACTGTCTAATGCAAAGAGTTTTATCTTTCAATAAAGTGGGGGTTTCCATCATTTAAAAGCCAGGGCTGGAGAGATGGCTCAGTGGTTAAGAGGTCCTGAATTCAATTCCTAGCAACCACACGGTGGCTCAGAACTATTTATAATATGATCTGTGCCCTCTTCTGGCATGTCGATGTACATGCAGATAGAGCACTCATACATAAAATAAATAAATCTTTAAAAAAAGAAAGAAAATGCCATCATTTAAAATTCAACAATTAATAGTCTTTAAAAAAATTTTATTATTTTAATTGTGTGGTGCCCTTGGAAGCCAGAAGAGGGTGTCAGATTCCCTGAACCTAGTGGTGTGACCTGCCTGACTTGGATGCTGGGAACTGACTGAATTTCAGGTCCTCTGCATGGGCAAGCAATATGTGATACTAGCCCGAGTAAGTAATAACGTTGCTCTTTGTAAAGTAGAATTTAAATTTGCTTTATTATAGTAGCTTGATTTTTAATCTTTCTTTTCTGCAGAGTGATGAATTGAGGGGCTAGAAAGATAGCTTAGTGGCAGAGCTCCTACTTGGCCTCAAAGGCCCATGTTCAGTACCTACTACCACACACTATCTTTCTCTTCTCTTCTCTCTCTCTCTCTCTCTCTCTCTCTCTCTCTCTCTCTCTCTCTCACACACACACACACACACACACACACACAGATTAAAACATCATTTGGTATGGATTGAAGCTAATGGCTCCTTTGTGACTTTCAGAACTTCTGGTTATGATCTCATTTCTGTCATTTCTGATGTTCATTGGTGGCTTCGAAGGGGGAGATTCTAACAGCTGTGGGCCTGAAGTTGTCTTTGGAGTACAGATGCTCATAGGCGGCCTCTTTCCACATTGAAACCAATGTGATGTGGTTGCCCTTTGGCCCCAACTTGTTTGTGGCTGAAGGGATGAATCACTTGGTAAAGTGTTTGTCTTGCAAGCACGAGGACCTGAGTTCCTTCTCTAGCCCCTAATGAAAGCCAGGTGTGATGATGTACGGCTGTAATCTCAGCCCTGGGAGAGGAGACCAGGTGGGTCCCTAGGGCTCCGTGACCAGCCTGCCTAACCTAATGACTGAGCTCCAGGTCCCAAGGAGACTCATGACTGAGATGGACGGTTGCTGAGAAACAGTTCTCTTGTATTGTTAGTAGTGGGCATTGAACCTAGGGTTTCATTTATTATGGGGCAGCTGCCCTCCCACTGAGCTACAGTCCCATTCAGCAGTGAGATTTGAGGTTGACCCTTGACCTCCATGCAGGCATACACACATGCACATGTACTTGCACCACACCTGCATGAACATGTATAGTCTTACACATGCATGCCCATGCGCCTGTACACACACACACACACACACACACACACACACACACACACAGAGGAAAGGTTTGCGTGTGAGCAAGGGAAAGGACAGGAGAATGCTTTCAGATTCTCTGGTTGCTATACTCCATGTGGGCACACTTTGTGTTTGGGAAAGTGAAAAATCGTTTTACTAAGAAAATGCAGTTGTTTGTATCGGAGTGCCATTTCCATTTTACCTTTTTTTTTTTTTCCAACCAGGCAATATTCATGATTCCTACCAATCCTCCCCCCACATTCCGTAAGCCAGAGCTGTGGTCAGACAACTTCATGGATTTTGTGAAGCAGTGCCTGGTTAAGAGCCCTGAGCAGAGAGCCACAGCCACTCAGCTCCTGCAGGTATGCCACCGTCCCCAGCCATTCACCTGCTGCTAAGTAAGTCACTTCCTTGGAAGCAGTCCTGAGGTCTAAGACATTCCGTGCCGGGAGAGAGGTTGACAGCTGTTGAGATGAAAGGACACAATCGTACTTAACTCGCAGAGCAGAGCAGTAGTGGAAGGAAGGGCATCACACGTGAGTTTAGACTTATGAGCAGTTAAAGAAGCTCAGAAACATTTCTACCACCAGGAAGAGGAGTGGGTGGTAATAGCTCAAGTCTGATGTCAAGTCATAACAGGCCAGATGTGCACGTGTCCAGTGAGAGTGGAAGGAAATGATCTTAAAGGCTTTGCAAGTGCCAGGTGATATGATAATCTTGCTAACAGTCTGGCTCTTCTAAGAGTATTACCAACTCCGCCTGGCTGAAGTGATGACAGAGGCTGATGGAAGAGTCTTGTGCTCCGCAGCCCCACCACACGCTGAAGCACCCTTCTAGTCTAGAGTACTTAGCAAGTTTTGAGACATTTACCCTGTTGGTGATGGGGACAGGGATGTACTGCCCCCCCAAGGAGGAAACATGCGGTCTGTCAGAGTAAGCTGGGATATTTAGGTAACTCCTGCATACTTTCCATATGTAACGTCAACTACCAGGGCTTCGTGTTGCTCCACAAAGACAGGAAAACGTAAGATGGGGCGGGTGAAGGAGCCGCCTGCAGACCTGCAGCCTCAGTTCAGACGCTGGAACTGATGTAGTGGGGATGGACTCTCTCAGTGAAGTAAAGACGCAAGACCCTCTAGATGAGACAGAAATGGCACAGGTCCACATGGTCAGCTGTCTCTTAGAGCCGTGAAGTGAGTGTGGCTTAGTTGCCCCCGGTTGGAAGAGAAAAATTAGATCCACTGATTTATATGACAAATATTGCCAGATTTCTACTATGTGCCATGCACTGTTTTAAAGTGAAAATTGTGGCTGGATGGTGGCGGCAGTGCCTGTCTTTAACTCCAGCCTTTAGGAGACAGAGACAGGCGGATCTCGAAGTTCCAGGCTAGGCTGTCTGCAGGACGAGTTCCAGGACATCCAGGGCTACACAGAAAGCCCCTGTCTCGAGAAACAAACAAAACAGTTGTGTCATTTCTTCTCCATTTCCTTACTCAAGCACCCATTTGTCAAGAGCGCCAAAGGAGTGTCAATGCTGCGAGACCTGATCAACGAGGCCATGGATGTGAAACTGAAGCGCCAGGAGGCCCAGCAGCAGCGGGAAGTGGAGCAGGATGACGAGGAGAACTCAGTGAGTGGCCGGCGCTGCGCTGCGCTTCAGGAGTAAATGGCGTTAGGCCCTCATTGCCACAGAAGTGACGAGATAAGTAGCTGCTGTGGTCCAGCTTAGAACTTGAGACTCTAACAGCACCTTGTCCCAGACCTCGTTCAGTGTGGCTGGACACTGTGTCGCCAGGTCTGTGCTTGCTTATTGCTCAGTGTTTTTTTTTTTTCTTTTAAAACACATTATATTATTTTACCTCCATATCTTTTATCTAGTTCATCTATTTATTAAAGAGAGACGGACAGACAGACAGACAATCTCCCATTTTGGAGACTTGTTTTTCCCAAGCTCTTCTAAAATTTCATACTGTATTCCGGAGTCACCCATGGCTTTGAGATTCCAAGGGTACTTGTGCCGGCTTCTTAGGTCTGTACTGGAGGTCAGGTGAGAAGGGAGGAGGACGCTCCTTTAGATTACATAGGCAGTTGGCACACCGGTGACTTTATGAATCATCTCTGGTTAAATAAGTGCTTTTTAGCTTCTAAAGTGTGTATACAACCTGGAGAGATGTCAAGCCTGGGAATATTTGCACCAAGCTGAGTAACAATAATTCAGAAAATTCAAAATCTTTTGATTACATTAGCTTCAGATTCTGTTCATTTGCAGGAGGAGGATGAACTGGATTCTGGCACAATGGTTCGAGCTGCTGGTGATGAGATGGGCACTGTTCGGGTAGCCAGTACAATGAGCGATGGAGCCAATACCATGATTGAGCATGGTGACACATTGCCGTCCCAGCTGGGCACCATGGTGATCAACACGGAGGACGAGGAAGAGGAAGGAACCATGAAAAGTGAGCTCTGATGAGACACGCTAACGGACCCAGAGATGGGTTCTCACAGCCAGGCAGCCCTGGGCTTGGGTCTGCTGTTCTATTGCCACAGCTGAGTGCCTCAGAAGGAGGGAGAGCGCTGCTCAGTAGGAGGTTCTATTGGAGGGCTGTGAGGAGCAGGAGGCAGGGCAGGAAGAAAGCTGCACTTGGCTTGTGACCCCCAGCGGCTGCCTCTCATCTGAATGTCCTCACTGAAGGGTTCTCCTGCAGGAGGGGCATGCACATTGTTGCGATACAGAATCATCTCAAAACGCCATGGAATCTGAAATGCTATTCGTACCTTAAGTGTCTGTTTAATCAAGGGTCCCTGATAGCCAATCAAAGATAATTGAGCAGATTTAAAGGTTCTGTTAAGTCTTCAGGAAAATGCTTCCTTTTTTTCTCTCCCTCTCTGCCTCCCTGCTGTGTTTCTTTTCATCTCTCTCCTTCCTCCCCTACTCTTTTTGTCTCCCCCTTTTACTTTTCTTGTTAGGGATTAAGTCCCTGAGCCTCACACGTGCTCCATGAGGCCTTTGCCAGTGAGCTACACCGCTGGCCAGCGTTCCTGTCTTGTGAGGCAGGGCCTTCCTACATTGCCCGGGCTTGTCTCAAGCTTCTGGGCTCAAGCTGTTGCCTGTGGTCAGGGTCTAGGCCCGGTGTTTCCAGGTTTTGGTCACTGTATTCAGGAATGAAGTAAAAGCTCACATTGTTTGCAGAGTAGTAAGGCGACTTTAGTTAGACAAAGCACAGGTCAGAATCCACTGCAAGAGAGCAGTAGGCCACAGGAAGGTACAGTTGCTGCCTGAGGCGTCCTTTTGTGAGAGTCTAGAGGAAAGCGGGACTGGTTCCTAAGGCAAGTAGTTGGGGTGGTTCTTTTATTTTGATTGATAGATTAGGTTATATGATCATTCCCCCCACTGTGCATGTCTCCTGTAATGCAGCTGAGGGGAGTCCCGTTTAAAACTTCACACGAGAACACACTTCGCCGGGTGTGCATGACCCTAAAGCCACTTCCGGCCTCATGTGCTCTTCTTGTCTTGTGCTTGGACATGAGAAGAATATGACCATATGGTGTTTGTCCAAACACAGTGATTGTCAGGGAGAGGAAATGCCTATCCCATTGTTCAGAGTAGGGTGTGTGTGTGTGTGTGTGTGTGTGTGTGTGTGTGTGTGTGTGTGTGTGTACGTACACGTACGCTGGTCAGGTGAGGGTTCTAAATTGCTAGCAGATTGCTAGGTGCGTTTTGTGGACGGGTGTGTGTGAGTAGAAAGTACAGGTATAGGACCTACCTAGGCCTTCGAGTGCCCTGTTACTACAGTACTCCTAGTGCTGGCCTGTCTCAAGTGGTTCCCTTGCCTCAGCCTCCCAGCAGCTCCCGTTACAGCTGTGTGCCGCGGCTTGGCTTTGTTTCCCTCTTTCCTGTCTGATCTTTGCCTGTGACTGGCCTCATTCCTCCTCCTCAGCTCCTGGCTCAGAGTCCCGCTCTCTGGTCTGTACTGATTGGCTTTGCCTGGGCGTGTAGGCCAGTCACAGAGGAGAGTACAAAGCAGTAGCTGAGGCATAGAGGTTCAGTTTAGCCTAAACTTTGTCCGTTTAAAGGCCTGGGCCTCCTTAGTCATCTTTTTTCTTCCCTTTAAGTCCCTACCCCCCGTGCTAGGCATCAGACCCAGGGCTTCACTTGTGCTAGTCTGCTGAGCTATACCCTCAGCCGCCACTTAAATATTTATGGTTTTTCCTCCACCCCAGGGACCAGCAAACCAGTCTCCAGCTAATCTAGCCTGCTGCGTACTTTGAGTAGGAAGACTCAGCTGGAGCACTTCCGTAGCCAAGTCTAAAGTGTCTGCTGTCTGTCCCTTTACAGACAGAGAACGTTTGTTGGTTAGTAGAACGCCTGACTAGCACATGTGAGGCCCTGGGTTTCATCCCTAGGGAGGGAGCACAGTTAAAAGGAAAGAAAAAAAGATGATCAAGGAGACCTGGGGCCTTAAACTTAAGCAAAGGGGGCTTGCTGGAGTGGTGTACAGGTAGGGTCTTATGGAGTGGGGTACAGGTAGGGTCTTATGGAGTGGGGTACAGGTAGGGTCTGGATAGTCCTGATAGTGGCTGGCTGCAGACTGGATAGGCTGAGAACTAGAGATCTACTCAGGCTACAAATCTGGATGTCTTGTTTTGGCAGTCCCAATCTGAGGGCCTGGAAGATCCCCAGAGAGTCAGTGGTCTGAAGTCCATGTTGAAAGACCAGGAAACTGGAGTGCAATGCCAGAGTGAGGGATGACAGAAATAGTGGCTGTAGCAGCACCAGGGATTGGTGTGCCGGTAAGAAGGAGACAGCTTAGCAAGCAAGAGATTTTTTTTGCGTATCTGGGCTGTCTGTCAGATGGTGCTGTCCACTCTCAGGGAGAGACGTCCCTCAAAGACTGGCTCATAGTTGTATCTCATAGTTGACCCCTGATGCCATCAAGTTCAGTGAAGGAAATGAGTTTTAATATTGGTGTAAGGGTGTTGTCAAAGTATAGTAGAGGCTGTTGGCGTGTACTGGGGTTCCTTTATAGACAGGCAGTGAGCTTGGCAGCACACAGGTAGGTAGAGGTATTCCAACAGGGGGAGCACTTTACCCAGGAGCCTAACCAAGAGCTTGGTGAGTTGAGGAACTCAGGGTGGCTTCTTGTGGTTGAAGGACGTCCGCAGGGCGCTGTTCATGTTGAAGGACATCTGCAGGACGCTGTTCATGTTGAAGGACGTCCGCAGGACGCTGTTCATGTTGAAGGACGTCCGCAGGGCACTGTTCATGTTGAAGGACATCTGCAGGACGCTGTTCATGTTGAAGGACATCTGCAGGACGCTGTTGATGTTGAAGGACGTCTGCAGGACGCTGTTCATGTGCCCCTTCTATTCTTCACCTTTCAGGTCACTAACCTCTTGTTTTCAAAGGTAAAAGTAGTTCCCCTTGTCTGGTTGGGGGCTAGGATTCCGCGTCTCTGAGGCGGTAAAGGTAATGTTATATTGGTAGATTTATAAATTGATAAAACTTCTGCAATGCATTGTGTATCAGGCATTTAAATCTGGGGGCTGGAAAAGTTACCCTGCAGTTAAGAACATTTGTTCTTCTTCCAGAGGATCTGAATTCAGTTTCCAGCACCCACACTAGGTACATAGCCACTTGGAACTCCAGCTTCATGGGATCCAGTACTCTTTCTAGACTCTGAAGAACCTGTACTTGCACATAGAATCTTTGCTGTGTACACATAATTACAAACAAATCCTGAAAGAAAAGGTCAAACTTTTGACCTGCTAAATTCCACTAGTAGGAATTAGGCCCAAGAAAATAATTGAAGATAATTAAGAATTTTTCCTCAACATGGTATTGTAGATGGAACACTGTATATATAAAAACATTAGATACAGTCCCAGCCCTTAGCTGAAATCTGAAGGAGAGTGGACATTAGCTAATTATACTTGTCTAAAAACATATTGGTAATTCTTATTAGTTATTTGTAGAATATGTGCAGGGCAGACTCTCCTGTTATTTTGAATGAGGGCTCTAAAAGAACTTTGCTTCATCAGAAATAAAGATCAAACTCCTGTGTGAATGGTCAATATTGGGCTTGCTGTACTTCCTCTGTGCCAGCAGAGGGAGCTCTGTAATTGATTATGAATTGGAATTACGTTCCCTTTCACGTTCACTGATACCCTTTGTATGATAGGATTTATTTTGGATGAAGACTACTACTTATTTATCTTGAAGTATATAGATAGCATATGCATATTTCATTACCTTGTTTTATGGGTTTGGGTATTTTGCAGTGTCTGTGCATATACACGTGCCTAGTGCCTGCAGGGACCTGGAGTTCCTGTGAGCTGTAGGTGCTAAGAATTGGACCTGAGTCCTCAGGAGGAGCAACCAGCCATCTCTTCAGCCTCACCATTCAGTCTGATCTGAGTTACCACAGCAGTGCTAGGGCTTGGTTTTATTTCACTTCATTAGGAGACTGGACACTCGGCAGAGCTGAGGCATCTTAGCACAGTGTCTCTTAGGTTTGTAGTCAACTTTAGTGGGAATTGGTTTTGTTGTTCTTCAGCACAGTGCCACACGTAGCTTTTAAAATGGCTCAGTGGTTAAGAACGCCGCCTGCTCTTCCAGAGGTCCTGAGTTCGATTCCCAGCAACCATATTGTGGCTCACAACCATCTATAATGTGATCTGATGCCCTCTTCTGCAAATAAAGCACTCATATACAATAATTAAAAAAATGTCATCAGTTAAGCAGTTCCAACAAAATAGTGGAATAGGAAACAACTCAAGCACAGACCTGACTTGGGGGAAAAGTTACACTATGTAGAGAAACAAGTGTTAAAGACGTTTTATAGCCATTTGTTACTTGGTATGTCCTGATCTTGGTTTTGGAAGTGCAGGGACTGGAACCCCGGGCCGTGTACCACTGAGCTGCACTGTACCTCGTTTTTATCTTGCTTGTCCTTATGCAGAAAAGGTAATCTGAATAGCCTTGTACTGGTTTGCAGAATTTCTTTGTTGTAGATGCTGACTTTGGCGTATGGTTTGTGCTTTCTAATTCTTTTGCCTTAGCTCGTGACTTGTGCCCTTCGCTTTGCAGCCATTCTTAGCAATTGTAGTTTTCATGACATCAGACTGTCAGACTCCATTTTTATATTCATTATTTTTGTGTTTTTCAAGATATTTTGCTGGGTGGTAGGGGTGCATACCTTTAATCCCAACACCAGGGAGGCAGAGGCAGGTAGATGTGTGTGAGCTTGAGGCCAGTTTGATCTACAGAGCAACTTGCGGGACAGCCAGGGCTACGTTGAGAAACCTTGTCTCTAAAAATCAAAAGGGAAAAAAATTCTTTCTGCCTAGATTTTATCATAAAGTAGTATGTGTTTAAACAATTGTCAAGTTCTATTGTTTACAGGTGTTATTTAATGTTTCCTGGATTTCTTTCTGTTTATACTATGAGTTACAGATGACAGCTCCATTTTTCTCATTTGAAAACCATATTTCCCTACCACATTCAACTGTGTGGTCCAGTCACCTTTGCGTGTCTTCTGTGACTCATTTTCTAAAATAGATTCCTTCTTCCCTCCTCCTCCTCCTCTTCTTCCTCTTCTTCCTCCTCCTTCTAAATACAGATTGCTATTTGAAATTTTCATCATAGTGATCTCATCAATTTCAGGATCAGTGTATCAAATTTTGTACCCTACTTTGATTTTATTTGATTGATTTGACTATATAGTTTAGTTCTGTCAAACACTGTTACTTGGTTTATCTATCATATCTCTAGAAAACTATAGTTTATCTTATAGTCACATTCTCTCTTTGTATGTGTATCTGTCTATCTGTCTGTCTCTCTTTTTGGGGGTGGTGTTTCAAGACAGGGTTTCCTGGAACTTGATCTGTAGACCAGGCTGGCCTCTAACTCACAGAGATCCACCAGCCTCTGTCTCTTGAGTGCTGGGATTAAAGGCGTGCACCACTATTGCCTGGCCTGTCTATCTTGATGAGGCCTTTTTATAAAGCTCAAGCTGGTGTCAACTTGTGATTCTTTTGCCTCAGCTTCATGAGTATTGCAGCTACAGGTATGCACTATCATGCCTAGCAGTTTGTGTGTATGTGTGTGTGTGTGTGTACACATATGTGCTCATGTGTAGGCCAGAGTTGGTCACCCTTGGGTGGTGTTCTTCAGGAGCTGTCCAAGTAGAATTTTTGTTTAAAAAATCTTTTACTTTTAGTATTTAAAATCACATGTATACATGTGGGTATGTGCCTTGAGGTCAGATGCCTCAGGAGGCCGGTGACTTGGATCCCCTGGAGCTGCAGTTACAGGTGGTTGGGAACCAAGCAAGAATCCTCTAGAAGAGCTGTACATGCTCTTCGCTGCTGAGCCATCTCCTCAGCCTGCATCTTGCATTTCAGGACTCCTGGCATTATATGCCTGCACAGTGCCTGGATGCGGTGTGTGAGTTCTAGGGATTAACTTGGGTTCCTGCACTTGCCTGGCAAGCACTTAGCTGTTTGAGCTGTCTGTCTCCTTAACCAGCCTAGCACCTTAAATAGTTTTATTAAGTTATTAAATTTACCTTCAGATCTTCAAAAATTATCTTTGTGTTTATTGTGTGTGTGTATGTGTGCTTGCACACATGTGGAGGTCAGAGGAGAACCGTTCTCTTGCCACCGTGTGGGCCTGGGGCATTAACCTGAGGCTTATCGCAAGTGTCTTTTCACTGATGTTCCAAGTCTTTTGTTTTTGCTTTACTTTTATAGTTGGTGTGTTGATGTTTTCCAGTGGATTTTTTTGTTCATTATCCTTTGAGAGTCCAAGTCTGTAAATTCCCTTTTTTATTCTTTACAAAGAAGGCCTTCTCTGTGAATATGGTCTTAGTTTTCCCCCCCTTTTGATCCGCACACCTTGCCTTCTGGCTCACTTAGATCTCTAATGCAGTTTGACTAGTAGTGCCTGTTCTTGTCTCGGTGTTCACCTTAGAGACATTTCTTCTATTATCTTTTTTTTTTTTTTTAAGATTTGTTTATTATGTAGACAATGTTCTGTCTGCATGTGCACCTGCCTGCCAGAGGAGGGCAGCAGATCTCATGATAGATGGTTGTGAGCCACCATGTGGTTGCTGGAGATTGAACTCAGGACCACTAGGAAGAGCAGTCAGTGCTCTTAACCTCTAAGCCATCTCTCCAGCCCCTGGTTCTAATATCTTAATACTGAGTCTGATGGCGCAGCAGAATCATAACACCTCCTCCTTAGGCTAAAGAGTCTCTCCCTGTAGCTTTACCGTCCTTGGAACAGAGCTGGTGTAGCCATTGGCTCTGATTGCGGTGGCTTTTCCCTTAGCTCTAGTTCAGCCTCACTGCACGTCTGCGTGGTGCATGTGCTCTGCTCCTTCTGCTGTCAGCTGCCTGCAGGAACCCAGGGGCGTCAGCACTGCGCAGGCATTCCGCGTACAGCCAAGTGCCAAGTTCTGAGAACTGTTCTGCGTTTTAGAAACAGGGTTTTGTTTACTTTGTACCCCTTGCCAGCCTGGGAGTTGCTATGTGTCCTAGGCTGGCCTCAGACTCAAAGTTCCCCTGCCTCTGTTTTCTTGAATTCCAGAACTATAGGCATGTGCCACTGTGCCTGCGAATTAACTCAGAAGTGCTGTTTTTAAAACTAAGTGTGTGAAATTTTAAACTTTGGATGGGTTAGAGAATTGTGGTTAAAGACCCCGGCCTGCGTGGCAACTGTACTGTGCTACTTTCTGAGACATTTGTGGCTCAGCCTGTATGTTGTGAATTTTTGTCAAGTAGCCTTTGCATGCTTTAGCCAGATTTTGCTTTCTTCTATTGAAAATGTTTTAAAACTCTGCATGTGTGTGCCGTGAAGCCGTGGTGTGGAAATCAGCAGACATCTTTTGTGGGTTCTGAGACTTGAACTCAGCACCACAGGCTTGCATAATGCCTTACCCAGTGGGTCGCCTGCCAACTTGAGAACGTGTATTTTCTGGTTGTTTGGTATGAGAATTTACATCTGTAAGCTTAATTTACTGGTGCCGTTAAATGGCACATTCTCCACCAGTTTTCGATATTTGATTTTTCAGAGACAAAAATAAAGAGCAGTAGCAGCAAAACACGGAAGAAGGGAGTCAGCTTGGTCTGCACAGATGTGCAGCTTGGCGGTACTTCCTGTGTGAAGGACTGACAGGGGCCAGCACAGTAGTTCTGAGAGATCATGGAGGCCCGTTTGCTGCCGTGCCCGGTGGCCGTGATGATGCGGCCTTGTCCGTCGGCATGTCCAGGAGACGCCTGTCAGCCGCCCTCTCCTCCTTCCCAGGCCCGCTCGCAGCGGAGGCAGGAGGTGAACTAGTATTTGCCAGGTTCTCGCCCTGGACTCAGGCCTTTCCTCTTAGACCCTGTGAACTGAGGGAGTGAGCTGATTTCTTTCTAAAATCTGTGCTTGGTTCCCAGGGTTCTGATTTGCTCCCTAAGCAGCAGCAGCAGCAGCAGCAGCAGCAGCAGCAGCAGCAGCAGCAGCCGCGCTACTGTCTTTGAGGTGGAATGTAAAGCCCCTCGGCGTGGATGAGAAGCTCTGAGACGGAGGGCAGCTATTGTTGCTGCGTTTCTCCCTTTAAAGCAAAGTCCAGACCCTTGTTGAAAAGATTTCATTCCAACACTGTCTGTTAGGTGCACATTCATCGGAGCTGTGTAAAAGAGACATTCTTGACTCAAAGCCCATTTCTTTCCACCTGCAGTTGTCTGAAAGGGGGTTGTTAACCGTTGTCCTTGTGCTGTCTCTGTCAGTCTGACTTGACAGCCCTTGCGCGTACGGTGGTTCAGGTGTAAGCACTGCACCGGGTTGGCCCTCCTCTGGACAGCAGAGGCGTTCTTGTCCAGATTCGGATTGCCTCAGAGTCCAGCAGAGTTCTGTGAGTTCTCAGTGCTTCCGTGTCACTGCCGCTCTGACCTGATGCCACAGGGAGGTTCTGCATAGTGCCAGGGCTGTGCGTGCACTGCAGCGAGAAGCTACAGCGTTTAGTTCTGTTGCGGCTGTGTTTCTGAAGGTGGGCAGGAGAAGGAAGGAAAAGTAGTGGACTGATCTTTGGAGCCAGTCTTGGCTTGGAGTGTATGTCTAGGCCTCACAGGTGGAGCCTCCTTACTGAGGGAATCCCTTTTTGGCCTTCAGAACTTAAGTTTTGTTTTCTCAAACTAAAGTAAGGAACTATATAGAAAATACTGAGTGTCTAAATGCCCAAAGACGAAAGTGGTATAATGAAAAATTATTATTAATTATTTATTCATTCATTCAGAAAGAAGAGACACATATCCACACCGAGAAAGACACACACACACATACACACACACACACACACACACACACACACACACACACACAGAGACACAGAGAGAGTCAGAGAGAGAGTGTGTGTGTGTGTGTGTGTGTGTGTGTGTGTGTAAATTCCCTGGAGAGAGAGAGAGAGAGAGAGAGAGAGAGAGAGAGAGAGAGAGAGAGAGAGAGAGAGAGAGAGAGAATGTGTTAAATTTCCTGGCAATAAGATGACAGCTATTTTGAGAACCAGTTAAACAGCTCAATACACAAGATGGCAGATTTAAAGCAGGCCAGACTTTGGATCCCTTTGAGCTTCTTTTATAAGGCTTCAAACTCTTATCTTAACTCTGGGATTTATTACTGACTGCCTTTATTTCCATCCCTGAAAGGTAATCTCCGTGGTGAACTGCATTTTATGAGAAGTTCCCTCCTGGGTGAGCTTTACAATAGAGAAGCAGACTCGGTACTAAACAGTTTCACAAATGACTCCAGGTCATCCTTCAGAGTGGAGCTAACTCCTAATTGTTTGTGCAGTTTGTCTTACTGTGTCCACATGTTGGGCTCACTTTTATCTTTGGAAACCATTAACATTCTTGATTTCTTTGGGATGAGCCAAGACTGCTGAGCTTGGTGCCTGAATATTCATCCAAAGAGCCCAGCCAGACCACAAGCTAGGATGGGAAAGCATCAGATCGCCGTGTGACCTGGGGATGGGCCCACGGCCTATAGTCTTTGGAATATAAGGGGCTCCAGTGTGCTTATGTTAGTCACAGGAGAGCCAAGAATAGCAGTGAGAAGAAAGGGTGGATCCAGAAGCGAGGCCTCGGCTTGGGCCTAAGAGACTGAGAGGCAGCCGGGCCAGCCTGGTCCATCAGTGCTCTGCCTGCAGTGCCTCTCCGTTCTGCCTCTCGCCTAGAGAGGAGTGGAGATGCACTCTTTAATACTAATCGAAGTTGAAGTGGATCTATAAGGAAGAGTAGATGATTTCCTGTAAGAGTGTCCACTCTAAGAAATGTCAATTTCAGGATTTGTTAAAAACAACTATCCAATGCAATCCACTTGGTATTTCCTAGATATTTCCTATGTGTCACAACCGTGTAATGTACAGAGAGACCAAATGAAACATTTACTGCTGTCAAAGAACTTATAGGTAAAAAATGTACGATGGTGTCTCTGTCAGGGTCCAGGGCTGTACATGCTGCTGCTGCTCTTTCCAGCCCTTCGCTTGTGTAGACCATGCCTCAGACCATGGCATTGGGTAGTGACTTATTAGCTGAGGAGAGAAGCCCTCTGTGTCTGAAGATAACAAAACACGTGATGAGAGGGTGGGCTAGTCACAGGAAAGAGTTAAAGACTTTGTGAGAAGGATGGTGAAGACTTTGTTAAAAATGAAGCAAAGTCGGAAAACTGGACAGGGCGTATTGATAGTGACGCTGGCCAAAGCAGAGGTGGGCACTGGTCAGCCTTTAAAAGGACTTGGAGCACCCAGACAAGGAGTTTGAATTTGATCCTGTTGTTACAGGGAGTATCAAGACACTGGTCAGGAGGGGCGAGACCCAGTCTCAGGAGATTGTTGCTGTACCAAGGGATGGGCCGTCCTCATCGTTGACTGTCCCCAGTGCTGGAGCGCTCCTGTGATCCATGTGTAGCTCATTAGCATTAACATGCCTGTGAGCCACTGTTACCAGGAAGAGAGATTTTCTGGGCTCCAGGGCATCTTACAACCCTCAGTTCTTAGTGGTTTCAGGAACATCCAAAAGTTTATGGTTACACAGACTTGGATAATGACTTTATGTAAATGATGGCTGGATACATCTGAAACCCATAAATGCTTCTTAACAAAAACAAAACCAGAAGCCACATATTTAACAAATGATAGGCTTCAAAAACAAACCCTCTATAATGTAAGTAATGCATTTACATTATAGCACATTATTTTAAAGCAGCAGGACACATTGAGGTATTGCTGTAGTTTTTGTCTTAGAAATATTTATGCATGGAGCCCAGAAGAAAATGTAGGCCTGTGTGCTCACTTCCGTACTTTGAGCAGGATTAATTACTGCTTAGATAAGAACAGGTTATTGTGAACTAAGGAAAGGCTAAGCTGACCATTGTGGTTAGTGAGTGACAGTTCCCAAGTGAAGGGTTGGGGTGGAACAGCCGTCCAGTTTGTGATCTGGAGGAGATCACATAGGAGATGTGAGCTCCAGTGTTTGGTCAAGCTTCTTTCTAGCATGCCTGTCCTGGCATTATTTTATAGTTTTCAGAAGCCCAGAAATAAGAGCATAACATAGAGTCTGTTGTCACTTTATTTCAAGGCGTTCCTGACATAATTTATGAACCATGGGGCTTACTCATCCCGAATGTACAGTGGCTTCTAGTATGTTTGCGGAGTTGTGCAATCATCACCAGGATTTAGTTTTTGAAGTTTTCTAATTTTAAGCTATGGTATACATTTATAAAGTTTACCATTTTAAAGCAAGCAGTTTTGTAGATTTTTAGTGTGTTGACAAAGTAATACAAGAGTAACAATTATTAAATTCCAGGCATTTTGATCACTTCCAAAGGAACATTCAGCTGGGTGCCGTGGTGCACATCTGTAATACCAGCACTCTGGGAAGCAGAGGCAGGCAGATTGCTCTGAGTTTGAGACCAGTCTGGTCTACAAAGCACATCCAGTAGAGACAGAGAGAAACTCTGTCTTGAAAAAACAAACAGACAAAAAAACCAAAACCAAAACCAAAACCAAAACCAAAGGAACGCTCTTTCCATTGTCAGTTACTTCTTATTTTCCCTATTTATGGATTTGCTTGTTTTGGATATTTAATGTAAATGGATTCAGAAAGGATGCTTCTCTTTGGCTATGGCATTTTTTGTTTTGTATAATTCTTTCAAGGTTTATCCATGTTCCACTGTGTATCAGTGTTTAACTTTTTGTGTGAACGTGTGTGTGTGTGTGTGTGTGTGTGTGTGTGTGTGTGTGTGTGTGTGTGTGTGTGTAGGCAGGTCAGAGGTTAACACTGGGACTCTACTATTTGTTGAATTCGTGGATCTGGCTACACTGGCTGGGACCTGCCAGGGTTGAGATACAGATTGGTGATGCTGCACTCTTTGTGTGTGGGTGGGTGGGGGCGGGGCATGGATTTCAAGACAGGATTTCTCTGTGTAGCCTTGGCTATCTTGGACTCGCTTTGTAGACCAGGCTGGCCTCAAACTCAGTCATCTGCCTGCCTCTGCCTCCTGAGTGCTGGGATTAAAGGTGTGCACCACCACACCCGGCTGCACCCATCTTTTTTATGAGGGTGCTGAGGATCTGAACTCATGTCTTAATATTTTTGGGGTAAGCACTTTACCAGTTGTACCATCTCCCCAGTCCATCTCTCAAATTTTTTCGTTTTTAGTTGTTTTTTGTTTTTGCTGAATACTTTTCCAGTGTGTAGCCATACCACATACTTGCCCATCAGTTGGCGGACATTTGGATCATGTCTTTCAAAGAAAAGTAGAGACCAGGCACAGGTGCTCATCGCTTCCCTCCTTTGCTCATAGGCTTACACAGATAGTCTATTCAGTTGGTAAGTGGGGCTCACAGAGAAGTAGGCCACCGCAGCGTAGGAGCACATTTATCTCCCGCATCAGATAAAAGAATCAAAGCAAGATGTGGCTGTTCTCAGGGTTTGCCCAGTCTGTTCTCCCTCTGGCTTCAGGTTTCCTGTATTATCATTCAGCTGAATGTGTTCATTTCCTGTGATACATCTGAAAAAAAAAGTACTCTAGTTCAAGTTGAAACAGAATGTCCCCTGACCAGCTGAAGGCCTGGGAGCCAGGGAGAGCCCAGGGCAGCCCAGCCTTTAATCACTTGGAGCGATTCTCTTACGCTTTTCAACCCTGACAGGCCGCTGCCCGGCACTTGATTATCTAGCTCCACGTTGCTGAAAGAATGGTTCAAAGATAAGGTTCCTGGGAAAATTCCATTCGCTCACTCTTTCTGCACTCAACTTAATGGCAGTGCTCACATGTCAACAATCTTCATTTTGGTTTTAGAGAGCTCATCAGATGAGCTACAGCTCACCAGCCTTAAAACCTGACAGCTGACGTTCACATTGATCCTTGTTGTCATAGCTATAAAATCTTAGGCAAACATCCCATCTATAAAACAGGATTCATAATATCCCTGAAAAGAGTCTGCAAAGATTTAGTGAAAATCCACTGTGCTAAGGGCAGTGCTTGGCAGGTGCCTAGTATGTACAGTCTGTGTTTGTACCTTCTGTGTGGTCAGGAAGTTGGGATGAAAGTCACGTGAAAGCCTCAAACCCAGGTATTTAGTAACAGTGTTGTTTGAATTTACATCTGGGTTTCTAAGGGAAATGCTTTTTGTGGACGTAAGGTAGTATGTGAGTGAACAGGTTAGAGCAGGAGAGAAAAAGATTGTTAAATCATTTAGCTTTTGCTGTCTAACAAAGCACTCCAAAACTTAGTGGATTAAACTAGCCATTTTATGTAAAGCATGATTCTAGAGGTTAGCAAAGATTTGTAGTTGGGTGTTTCTCTTGGTCTGGTCAGCTGGTACAGTAGCAGCTGGGCTGGCTTCTGTGAGGGCCTCAGTTAAGACTGCTGACTAGCTCCCCCATAGTGTTTTACTACGAGGAGGCTCACTGAGATGTATTAGCATTCAAGTGAAATACAGAATGTTGAAAGTCTCTGCTGGCCTTGCATGGTCAGGACCGGAGGTTTAAGTCATTGCACCTTCTAGGGTAGGGCTGCCTTTTTGAGCTGTAAAAAAGAACTGTGGTGAACTGTGCAAACATAAAACCCCAAGCTAGGAGCCAGTCTGTTGTGCTGTTTCCAAAATCACCTTTGGAGGCTAGGGATGTAGTTCAGTTGGTGGGCTGCTTGCCTGGTGTGCACAGGGCCCTGGCTTTGAGTCCCAAAACACCACACCCTTAGATGATACACCCCCACAACTCTTTACTTTTGGTAATTTGATGTATGTAAACCTTAACAGATTGTTTAGCTGCAATTAATTTCCCAAGAAAAGTATGACTTTATTCCAAGTTTATATTTGAATATGTAATTAGATTAAGAAAAAATATAATCCTAAAACAGTTTTGTTTGCTGGGGGCAGCCTTTAAATTCCAATTCCTGTGAGGGATAGTCAGGTCCCTGGCAGTGGCAGCACCAGCTGAAAGAGGCATTGATGGAATTCCTTAGTCAGGGTTCTTAGTTGCTGAAAGAGACAAAGGACAGGGCTTTGCTTTGCTTTCTTTCTTTTTTTTCCTCTCCAAAAATATTAGAAATCTTTAAGAGGGTTGAGAAGGGCTGTTGTTGTCAAGTAAATAATTGAAATATGAGGAAAGCAAACTTCACTTTTTCATGTAAGCAGTGATAGAAATAGACATGCTACATTCTCTCAGTAACAGTATTCTTTTGGTTTTTTTTAATGGAATGGTTTAGAATTAATCCACAGAAATATTTTTGAGTCTCATCCCCGACTTAAAGGTTTGATTTTTACACATTTATTTTACATTGTACTTAATTCATTTACTTACTTTGAGACAGAGTGCCGTACAGCGCCACAGCTTGGCTTGGAATCCACTGTGTGGCTAGCTCACACTGCAGTGTGTTCTTGGTGTTCAGTGTCCCCACATTGGTAGTGGTGGGTCTCCCCAAGGTGCCTCTTAAATGCTCATTAGGTTTTAAAGAGGGACTCTTTAATTGGCTAAAGTAATTTAGTTTTATCACATTAGTAATTTTTTTAGACCTCAAGATATACATGGTTTGAAGCTTAACAGAAATTAGGATTTAAAAATAGCTCAGTTTAGTAAGTGTTTGAGCATCTATGAAAAGTCACACAACTTTTATTAGCATTTATAAAGTTACAGAGAATGTGCTACAGACACTTCCCCAGGTGGAATTTCCCTAGTTATTAGGGCCCCAGACACTGTTTTCCCAAAAAAGAATGGTTGCCGAGGTGTCAGTTTGCTGTCTTTTGCTACTGAGAGGATCTCACTTCGCCAATGTCCACACAGTAGTTTTAGGATATTTAGTGGAGGAGCGTATGTTGGGGTGTCCAGGCACTAGCTCCAGATACTGATGGAGTCCTGCTTATCTGGGCTACTGAGCCACGTCCCATCTGTCTGTTTTTGTCTATATTCTTTTCTCTTCCCCAAGTTCATGCTTTTTCCTTTTCTTTTCTTTTTGAGATTATAGTAGTATTACAACATTTCTCCTTTCCCTCCCTCCAAAGCCTCTCCTAAACCCTCCATGTCTTTTTTCAATTTCATGATCTTTTTGTTTCATTAATTGTTACTATATGAATATATGTTCCTAAACATATAACCCGTTCAGCCTGTATAATGCCACTCACATGTATGCTGCAGCGCTCACCATGTGATATCGGATAATCAGTTGTGCTCTTCCCTGGCGAAGACTGTTCCTCCTTCTCTCAGCGTTCCTTAGTTGCCTAGAAGTGTAGGATTGAGGCCATTTGGTTGTTCCCGTCCACCTCGGCATGGCTGTTGGTGTTGCCCTTGTTTCTTTCTCTTTCTTAAACAAAACAAAACACACACACACACACACACACACACACACACACACACACACACACACACACACACAGCTTCTGGTTTGGATTGGTCAACTACTCCTGAGCATGAGGCCTGCCTTGCAGTGTGATTGGTAGAACCAGTGTCACTCCACTGAAGAAAACAGATTTTTCCCCTTTCCTAGCAACTATCAATTGCAATAGTGCCCAGGTTCTTGGTGGGACATGCGCCTACCTCCCCTTCCCCAGGCTGGTATTTTGTCTGGTTTGACGCCGTGAGGTTGTGTGTGCTGTAACAGCCTCTATGCGTTCATATGTGCATAGCCTGTCCTGTTGGAAGATGCTTAGTCTGTGGAGTCTCTCTGGGTCTTACACTCTTTCTACTGCCTCTTCTCGTGGATCCCTGAGCCTTGAAGGGAGAGCTTTGATAAAGACATCCCGTTTGGAGCGGGGACCCCAGAGCCTCTCGTTGTTTACATTGTCTAATGTGTGTTAATCACCATCTACTGCAAGGAGATGCTTCTCTGCTGAGGGCCAGGTGATATACTTAACCTAAAAAGGTGGAAGCTCACTTCATGATTTTTCTTTCTTAGTCCTGGAATTTGCTGTTACCCTTAAGAAGTCTCTTTTTCAGTAGAGGAATTTTTTTTTTCTTCCAGACTCAGATCTGCACTGGTGTTGGGGTGTGTGGCTTTGGTTTCCTTGTATCAAAAGAGCTTGGCAGGATCTTTTTAAAATACCGTGAGTTCATGGTAAAGGCTCTAGTTGAGATTCGTCAGTACAGGCTGTTGATGTTTGCTTCTGGCTCATGGTTTCATACTCAGTGCCAGTCCCGATGGCAGCAGTTGCATGCTGTGTGGTTGGTTCAGCCACAGTGAGAGCGCCTGACCCCACAGCCTTACCCAGGAGTGTATTATTAGGTTTGAAGTTTTGCCAGCTGAAGTATTAAGAAATGGTACCTCATGTGACTCTAATTTAACTTCTTGTAAGTGAACCAAAGCACTTAAAAATAAAAGCCTTTGTAAGGAGTGGTTGGGTAGCTTGTGTGTGCTACCAATCTTTAGTTCACTATCTACTCCCTTTTTGGGTCTCTTTTTCTTTCATTTAAAAAGTTGTTTACATATTGGTTATTTATCTTCCGAAATCCACAAAGTATCCTTACAGTTTCCTTTAAAAAAGAAGTTCTTTAAAATGTTTTATTGTATTTGTTGCAAACATTTTCTTTCCATAATTGGCCTTTTAGTTTTTCTCATGTATGTCGTACACTATTTAATGAATTTGGATTCGTGTTGCATCCTTCACACTCATGCAGCAGCTCCGTGTCTCTGTGTCTTGCCACCGTTGGCAAGCCTTCCCACAGCTGGGTTCAAGTGCATGCTTACTTTTTCCTCTAGAGTTTATAGTTTCTATTTTTGCAGTTAATTGTTTATCCATTTGGAAATTCCTTCTTTGGGTGTGATATACATACACAATGTGATCTCTTCCCAAACAGCCATGTGATAGTTTAGACTGTCTAGATTTTGTAGTCTGTTCAGCTGCCCGGGGAACTCAGGGTATTTTGTGTAGTTACCATGTTCTGACTGTGTCTCTCAGAAGTCTCCGGGCAGGTTGGCACTAGGCTTTCTTTTTTAAAAAATGACTTTTTATTTATTTATTACGTATACAGTATTCTGCCTGCATGCCACAAGAGGGCACCAGATCTCATTATAGGTGGTTGTGAGCTGGGAATTGAATTCAGGACTCTTGGAAGAACAGACAGTGCTCCTACCCTCTGAGCCATCTCTCCAGCCCTGGCACTAGCTTTTCTGCTTATCTTTGTTTATGGTAGGATTAGGTGAAGGGTCATTGCATAACTGCCTCAGAGCTGGTCTTCCCCTTGAGTTCCCAGAGGAAGGAACTGAGCACAGAACATCTCCTTCTGTCTCCTCAGCAAATCCAGTGTTACATTTTTACAAGTTTTGTTTTATTGTATGTAGTACTTGAATATGCAATAAAATGAAGCTTAAAAGCAAACAAAACAAACATAAAATGCATCTTTATTTCACATAAACAGCACATCATATCTTTGTTGGGTGATTGGCAGGTCTTAGGAAACCTGTATTGAGTCCCCCCATAAGGAGGAAGGAACAGCACAGTAAACAGTGGTAACACCTAGCAGTGGACAGACCTGGCTTTGGTTGAAAAGGTTGATAGTGAGAAAGACAACAAATGACTGAGAGATTCATTTAACATTTTGGTGTATTTTTCTCCTGTGTATATGATTTTACACAGTTCAGCTCATGCTATACATATAATATTATACCTCATTTAAATTGTCTGTAAATAATATATTTTTAAAATTTGTACACTTTACTTTGTAGTCCCTTCCCCTAGTTCTCAGAAAGGGGAGCCCTCCTCCCCAGTCATCTGACCTCAGCCTATCAAGTCTTATCTGGACTGCCTGTATCCTTTTCCTCTGTTGCCTGGCAATGCCACCCTGCCAGTGATCATCAAGTGGGCACCAGAGTCCATGTCAGAGGTAGCCTCTGCGCTCCATATTATGGAACCCACAAGGAGACTGTGCTGCCTGTCTACCACATCTGAGTAGAGGGTCTAGGTCCTCACCATGCTGGTCCTTGGTTGGTGTGTAAATAATATTTTAAATGTTATTTATAGGCCAAGCATGGTGGTGCATGCTTTTAATCCCAGCTCTTGAAAGGCAGAAGCAGGAGCATCTCCGAGTTTGGGGCCAACCTAGTCTACATAGTGAATTCCAGGCTAGCCAGGGTTATAAGGTGAGACCTTGCCTCAAATAGATGGATAGATGATAGACAATGTGTGAAAAGAAAATGAACGTTATATAAGGTATAGTTCAGTGGTAGCACTCTTGCCTGGTATATGCAAGGCTTTGGTTTTGATCCTCAGCAGCAGAAGAAGGTCACACACTAGCTCAGAAGTGGAAGGATTGCCCTTAATTGTTACTTTCTTTTTCATGCTTATTTATCTCCTCCTTTCAACAAGAATGTGAGCTTACTTAGGACCAGTCTCCTTCCGCCTCACCCCTGTGACTGCAGTGCAATAAGGAATAATGAATACAGTGGGCACAAATATTTTTGTTTGCTTCTGGGATATGTTCAGTCTAAGTATTTCAAGAATTATTTGCTGTAGGAAACCAATAATAATAAAAAGAACAACAATAATACAGGTTTTACTTGAAGCTTTCTCAGAATTACTGAGGTACCCAAATCTTTCATTTTAGAAATAAAGACTCTGGGAAGACAATTAACATACATTACAGAGGGACCACAGAATCTGTTTTTTTACTAAGAAGTATTTTAAGTGAGGATCTGTGTGTTTTTCCGTAGTTTCATTAGAGACATTCATAAAGAGGTCTTTATCCAACAGGGAGAATTGACCTGGAGACTGTTGTCCCCCTGGGCATCCTGACCACACGTGTGTCTTAGTTCCTTTTCACCTTTTGTTTTTGCTTGTTTGTTTTCAGGAAGAGATGAGACCATGCAGCCTGCAAAACCATCTTTCCTTGAATACTTCGAACAAAAAGAAAAGGAAAACCAGATCAACAGCTTTGGCAAGAATGTATCTGGCTCTCTGAAAAATTCTTCAGATTGGAAAATACCTCAGGATGGAGACTATGAGTTTGTGAGTAGTGCTGAAGCAGAAGGTTGTGTTTTCTGGGGAGGGCTTGCAGCGCCGTGCATCCAGGCCGGGCAGCTTGCTTGCCGGGCCCGAGCCTTGCACACCTTCTCCAAGCCCCTGGAGGGCCAAGGGCCTCCTACTTTGAGACAACAATTTTACTGACGTTTGAAAAGTTCTGGGATCTTTTGACTTTTTTTTTCCCCTTCAAAAATTCTTTATTCACTTTCTATTTTCTGTTTTGTTCAGGCTGGAATGATTAAAAGAGCTATTTCATAGGCAAGTGAAGAAGAGCTGCCTTTGGTAGTTTGTGTGGGGTTGCAATCTTCTACTGAGGGTTGCCGTGGCGGGCACTTGACTGATTTCCTAGTGCCTTGTTTTTATCAATCATTCTTTTAATTTTAGACTGAGAAGAGTATTCTAAACCCTTCCGGAGCTTGTGAAAGTGAGCGTGTTTCCTCCTTGTGTTATAGTCTGTCTTCCTCCAACTGCAGATATTTACTGACATTTGCAGCATTTAGTGAGTAGAGGTAATACAACATTCGGGGTGAAAAGTAATCTAAGGAGCCCACGTTTTATTTGTGACTATTTCCAGAAAATGTTTGTTTTTCTGTTGGAACACTTGCCTTTACATTTTTAAATCTAAAGTGATCTTCAGCCGTATCACAGTTCTCTTGGTCCTTATAGAGTTTAGTTTGGGCAGCGGACTTGAGCTCTGAGACCTGTCTGGGGCTTCTTTCCACTAACTGCTTGCTGACCTAGAGGTAGTGATGCCGTCCTGCCATCTGCCTGTCATTAAATGCTGTGGTTTGCACAACTAGTGTAGAGGTCTTTTGAAGACCAGAATGGCTGTAGAGTAGGAAGAGTTCCTTTATCTTTGCCCTGGTTCTCTCAAGCTGAGCCATCGGCAGAGAGCTTGGTTTGACAGGAAGGCAGTTTCTCCAGGGAGGCGTCCATTGGTCCTCAGAGAGGACTTTATTGAAAGACGTGACAGCTAGCGGAGTTGGACCCCTCATGAGCGAACAGGTTAGCACCTGTCTAGTCTGTACTGCACCCAAGACTCTGCTAACCCCAAAGGCTTGCCTCTGTGAGTCCTGTGTAATATTACAGAGTTTAAACTCATTGCCCTTGTCTAAAACTTGAGACATTTTATATAAAATGCTATTATTTCCAGCTTGTTCCAGAAACTTGGAAGATGTGGCCACATGGCTTATTACTACTGGATGTTGGTTATTTGGGGTCAGTAGCAGCTGCATGTTTGAGCATGGCGTTTCCAGTTCCCCACCTTATCTGGACAGCTTCACTCTTCTAATAATATTCCAACATATCTCACACTTAGAGATACTAGTTATTATGGCTTGTGTTCCAAATCCAAATTTGGATTTACATATAACTGAGCCAACCTGTCCTGATATACATTTCTCTGTTTTTACCTTCAGAGTACCAAAGAGTTCATTAAGGACACACACACACACACACACACACACACACACACACACACACACGCGTGCGTGGTACACATGGGAGGTTGAGACAGTTTACACGTGTGAGTTCTCCCACCATGGAGGTTCCAGGAGTTCAAGTCAACTGCATAGGCTTGGTGGCAAGTGCCTTCACCTACTGAGCCATCTCACCAGCTTGAGAATTCCATTTTAAAAAATGATTTTATTTTTTACTTTTGATTGTGTTTATATGTGGATCTGAGTGAGAGTATGTGTACATAAATGCAGTGCCTACAGAGGCCAGAACAGGGCATCAGATGCCCTGCAGTCGGAATTACAAGCAATTGTGAGCCACCTGATGTGGGTGCTGGGTACTGAACTCAGGTTGTCTGCAAGAGCAGTATATGCTTTAAAATTTTTTTTATTTATTATTTGTACAGTATTCTGCCCACATGTATGCCTGCCTGCCACAAGAAGGTACCAGATCTCATTATAGATATGGTTGTGAGCCACCATATGGTTGCTGGGAATTGAACTCAGGACCTTTGGAAGAGCAGACGGTGCTCTTAACCTCTGAGCCATCTCCCTGCAGTATATTCTCTTAACTGCTAAGCTGTTTCTCCAGGTTCCTGAGAACTCGTTCTTTAATACTGTCCTTTAAGGGCAGAATTTTGTATTTGAGTAATGAAAGAAGATAGAGTTAGGATGTACACGGACTATTCCTAAAGATCTTGTGAAAGCTGCCTCTAATGCCTGGTGTCATAGTCCTTGCCACAGCTCTAAAGCAAGGATTTGGACCGGTGCTCTAAAAGATGGTGCGCAGAGTGTCCTCATTCCAGCAGTTACCAGGAGGCACTGAACTAGCATCGCCGAGGACAGCACCACAGGATGCTTCAGTCGGCATTTCTGCTGGCACTGAGCCGTGAAGGTCTGACCTAGTTTAGAGCTGAGTGTGTTAACATTTTGTTAATAGTGCTTGAATTTTAAATGCCCCCCTCCCAGGTCTCCTATAGTTTAATTGGAAATATCACAGAAGCAGACAGGACACGGAAAATGTGTGTCTGTAAATCCTGAGCTGCAGCAGCACACTGCACTGAGGGAAGGATGCCTGGACAGTCTCAGCGTGCTTGGGACCTGTATCTGTGAGGTGAAATGAGGTGTTTACCTCTGCAGCCTCAGGGAGAAGCTATCGGAGTCCAGACAGGCAGTATTTAACTGTGGAGACAACGATACCTTCTTTCTTCCTGCAAATTCAATAGCTTTTTTTGAAACGAAATTTTTGCCCAAAATGGGAAACAGGAAATAATTTAATTAGAGGTGGCAGAATTTGATACTTAAGAAAAAAAACTTTCATATTTTTATCTGAAATTGAATATTTATCCCATTTTTAAAATTGAATTGCCTTATTTGCCAAGTTGAAAAAACCTTCAGTGATTCCCTGTAGATATTCTGTAAACAGGTCACAGTTTTGAAAAGAATATCCCTTTTATGAGAACCTGCACATTCTCATTTTGCTATTCCTAATGCTACAAAAAGCTTTAAATTTGAATCCAGTTTGGTTCATGAGTCTTTATACTTCTGCTTAGACTCGCTCGCCAGCCCACAGTGGATGCCCGGGGCAGACAGCCTGTGTCCGTCTCCTCACTATGATCTCCATGAAAATCCACTAAGTTCACTGAACACAATCTGTTAAGGTGCAACTGGCTCAGTTTGTAGAGCACAGTGAAGGGGAAGCCATGGAGAGGCTGTGTGTAGACAGAGCATCCCGCTGAGACACAGGAAGAACAAGCTGTCGGAGGAAAGGAAGCTGTTCGCAGACATAGCTGGGCTGTATAAGGAAGGAAGGAAGTCATAGTGGCTGGAGCTGTGTGACAGGAATGGCAGCAAATGTGACTGCACTAAAGGTACCTGCTAGAAGTCGAAGATAGTGCCACCAAAAAGCTTAAAATAAGTAGAAAAAGATACCCCATGCCAGCACTCGAACTAAGGTAGAAAGCCGGTGTGGTAGTGGGCACCTTGGGCCAGCATAGCAATACTGCCTCTCAGAAACAAAGAATGGCACTGAAATGAAACATAATCCAAGACAAAAGAGCACTGCATAGCAGGAAATCTACTTTTCATTACTGTAGCGTACAGATGAACAGTAGATCAGAGTTGTCAATCTGTGTGAAGCGTATATATCTACTGATGGATGGATTGACAAGCCTCACAATCCGATGCAGTATGTAATAGAAATACAAAGAACAACGTGAAAGTTGCACAGTAATGGCGAAAATATTGTTCTCTCAAAATCGGACACTTTAGGAGCTAGAGGCATAGAGGGCTCAGTCAGCAAAGTGCTTGAGGTCCTGAGTCCGATCCCCAGAACCACATTAAAACTAACAAACAAACAAACAAACCAGGGCTCGTGATGTATGTTTGTAATCCAGTATTGGGGAGGTGGAGACAGACAGAGCCCTTGGCTCACTGCCCAGTCAGCAGCTTACACAGTGTGCTCCAGGCCAGTGAGCACCCTGTCTCAAAAAAACAAAACAAAGAAGGTAGAGCTGACATTTGAGGGCCTCCTCATGCGCGTGTTCTCTATCTCTGGACATTTCAGGGTGGAGCTCTAGCTCCGTGGTAGAGTATATACTTAATATATACACAGACTCTGGGTTCAGGCCCCAGCGCCAAAACTAACACAGCTCACATTTACAGCATTAGGAAAACGTTTCAAATAAATATTAAGCTTTAAGAAGCTATTTGTAAAACCTTCAAAGTGCTGAAAGAGAACTCTCATTCAGTATGGAGATCATACAGGCAATATTATTTTGTCTATAATCCAATAGTTTAGAAATTAACAGTAAGTGGGCTGGAGCGATGGCTCAGCGAGTGAGAGCACTGACTGCTCTTCCAGAGGTCCTGAGTTCAATTCCCAGCAACCACATGGTGGCTCACAACTATC